>NW_023459262.1:0-9910 GCF_013731165.1 Rhagoletis pomonella | reverse complement strand
CAAAAGTCTCACTTGTACTAAATGATTAAATAAATTCTTGTATTCTTGTATTCTTGTAAATGCCGTTTTTGGCCCAATTTCAAACGGTTTCCTAAGGGTCTGTGGGAGGCCCCGAAGGGGGAGGGGGTGCGACTTTTCGTAAAGTTGGGGCTGTCCCGTTTCGAATGGGGGGGTGGTGTAGGGGCCCACACCCCCTCCCCCTCCGCCCAACTCCAAAACCGACCGGCAAATAACTAAACATTTCCCATCCTTTGAAATAAAAAAAACCTTTTAAAGTATAAAGCGTTATTTTCTTAATAATCAATTATGGCCAACATCTCTAAGACATAATCATTCTACAAAACGTGATATTAAATGAATGTATGTATAAAGATATTAAAATATAATAATAATAATATATTAATCGATTTGCCTTTCATTTGATATATATTAACAATTGGAAATCATGTATAGTGGTTTACGAAAATGCAGTTTTCTTACAACTGCTAAATATGAAGGCTTTTCCACTGCTTACATATACATGATTTCAAAAGTCGCGAAATTAATCGATTTACCTTTCCTTTGATATATATTAGCACTTGGAAATCATTTATAGTAGTTCACGAAAATGCAGTTTTCTTGCAACTTTGCAAAATTTGAGGACCTTTTCACAGCTTACATATAAATGGTTTTAATGTTGCGAAATTTGCACAAAAATGTTAAGCGATTTAAGTGGTTTTATAATCAAAGGAAAGGTAATCGATTTACCTTTCTCTTGATATATGTTAACATTTGGAAATCATTTATAGTGGTTCAAGAAAATGCACTTTTCTTAAAACTTTGCAAAATTTTAGGAGTTTTTCATTGCTTAAATATATGTTTTTTGCTTCGTTGTAATTCGCTAACGCCGTTAACCTGTGGTATAACATTGTTTGCAGTCGCTGATGGTGCTGATGGCATTGGATTTGGTGATGGCGTTGATGGTGTTGGTGGTGAATGCCAAATCTGTAAACAAACAAAAATATCAATTAAAGTTTATAAACATATGAAAAATCTCAATGTATTCCTTTAGAATATGACTATGTCGCTGATGTTTGCAAATTTAAAAGGAAAAACTATAATCATGCTTTCATCATAAGCGAGAGTCTCATTTTTGCTGAGGGAGATATCTTAATTTGCCTCCAGTAGCGCTTCATTTATATCACCGAACCTTAAACATAGTATAATGTTAATTTGGAAAGGGGAATGCAATAAAATAGCTTATTATTGTAGTTGTTGTTGATGTAAAACCGACTGAGGGGGGGCTTCGTAATGCGGCTACAACAACAAAAACCGCAAGTATGTATTCACTGTAAAGGGCCTGCTCGATGCACGTAATAAAATCACCTGCAGCGCTGATGAAAACTTGCAAGACGGTTCCAACTTCTTAACAGGTAAAACGTTGCTAGAAATTCAAAGCGAACGTGAAGCTTTATTAATTCGCGCAACACTACGGTTGTAATTGCTACTCGAACAAACCCAAACACTTCCAACGATGCATATGACATGAAAACATTGTCCCAGTTTTATATACCCGAAAAGGTGCGTCCAGTCACATGTACATGTTCAGTGTTTAAGGTCACATTGAAAACGGTATACCTTTAATTAAAATCCCATGAATTTCGCCATCACCAATCGAAATGACAAGAATGATAGTGCACTTCACCAATGCATTAAAATGTCGCTCTGGAAAGAAATATATATTAATTTATATGTTTTCTTAAAAACAAATGCAAATTTAGCTAATTTTTCCACCGACATCCACGAATATGATGTTCAAAACAGAAACAATGGCGACGAATTTTACCCACATTGTTGTATTTTAGCGCAAAACGATAAGTTTCACACATATTTTAAATTATTGCCTGGAACATGCACATTTATCGTTATCATTGGAAGTGCAAGACTTGGCATGTATTTTAAACGACTTATTTAATCAATTCAAAAGAATAAAAACAAATTTTTCTAGATTATTTCTCCATTTACATTCTAAAGTTTTATTCTGAAACTTTAATGCAACTCTGTGCGGAGAATGAGAGAATTGAAAATCAGGTGATCTCAGCTGTTTTCAAATGTAAATAAACAAAATGGCGCTTTCCATACTTGTAAGCCTATACAATGCTACATAGCTCTGCGGCTGTAGAACGCAAATTTTCAACGCTTTCTTTGATAAAAACTAAACTAAGAAATAAACTTAAGATTGACAGTTTCAATAGCATAATGTTATGCAAGGAACTTGTAAACAAAGATGACCCGCGAATTGAGCATTATACTGCTAAATTTTAATAACTATTCTATTGAAATAAAGCGAAACTAAAATATTTTACAATTTTTATCCTTTGAAATCTTTATCTCCTAAGATTTTGACTATATATTTGCCTATGAAAAAATGCGAATTGAGCTGGTAAGTTATCTGCCCATTAGACGTGATTGTGCCCATAACACTACAATTTTATAGACTCTGATACAAGTTTACACCAAAATTGTTTATGTGAGAACTTTTCTATAGAACTGCGATAAATGGCACATTCCACGGAGACGGGTGTGACATTTCAACTCCCATTTTAAGGCTTAATTCTTAAACTGTAATACAAAATTCTTTAAAACGAGTACTTTGTAATAGGTTTCCGAGATATACACAATGCCTAGAAGAAAAATTTCAAAAATAATTTAATCCTAACGAGTCATCTGAATTTTAGCCACTGTGATGGGTGTGACGAGTACGCAAAACAAATTAGCTACTCCTTACTTGCATCAGAGTTTTTCTGCTAATTATGTCTTCTGATTATGGTTTTAAATAGTTCGTTAATAGTTAAATAAATATTCTCAACATTTTCGCCAAAGTTGCTTACCGCTATTGGAAATTATAGATTATATGTTCCAAATTCTACTGTGACGGGTGTGACTTGACTTTGTGATGGGTGTGACAAGTTGAGCATGAATACATAAATACACATTATTAGACAACTAAGCTAACTTTATTTCTCAAAAAATCGGATTTTACGAGCACATACAAGATTCTGCCACCTAAAGACGGGATCGAACTCTTCTTCTCCATTGTATGCCTTAGTAATTGTAAAGTACCTTATTTTTAAATAATATGAGCCTATTACATGTCAAACCGAGGCCGTTACATGTAAAAACCGTTTTAGATACTTTTTTTGCCCTGACAAGCGAAGTAATGGTTTCTTTTTATCCGTGACAGCATAGCTTAAGTTTTCTCATCGCTCGAGCAACATATCTTTATGATTAGCTTTATCATCGCTTATCACAAACAGATATATGACACATTTAAGATTAGCAGATAAGTAACGGTAGCAGTCCCTGGCCGAATTTATCGAAGTTTGTCAAACTTTAAATTGTGTCGGGTGTGACATGTGACGGGCGTGACTAGCATAAAGGGTTTTTTTTTCGAAAATAAAAGCATATAAATACTTAAAAGCAATTGGCACATATTTCCCTGTGTCATAGCCAGTGTTGCCAGAACTTTCTGGGCCAACCGGCTAGATAGGCAAAAAAAACCGGCTAAAAACGGCTAAACTGTTTCAACTAAATTTCACATGTTTAATTTAAATAAATCATAAGTAGAGAGACTAGTTCTTGGGGAGAAGTTGCAAATTCAAGGTGGAAAAAATTTTGGCGGCAAGAATTTGCAATTAGAAAAAACACATGGTTGCATTTTTTGTCGACATTAATTTGAATAAACAGGTTCGTCAAATTTAAAAATTTACAAATTTGAGCGATTTATAATAAAAAATTTAAGTAAAGACTTGTTTAATTAATTAGTTTAGTTAATTCCGATGATTTGAAACGTACTCGTAACGCAATCTCAACCAGAGTCGATATAGGAAACGCGACAGTTAGTACGGCAAAGAAATTGAAACGTATGTTGAAGAAAGTCGGACTAGCAAGAAATATACATGTAGATCCTGTTTTTTGTCCCTCTGAAAGAACTTTAAAATTCTATACAAATTTCTTATGTTTTAAATGCAACCGTGGACACTATCGGGCAGAGAAAGTTGCAAGTTCCTGCAAATTTGCGTTCGTGCAGAAATTTGCAAGTTTCTCTACTTGAGAGAGAATTTGGGAGCATTTTTTCTTACTAACTGATATTTTGAGTGATACTTTTCGCTGGTTTTTCGACGAACAAACCTATTTTCTTCCTAGAGAGTTTTGCTTAACATAGAAATAAGTGCTCTTTTACTTTCATTTTTATGCATTTCAGTGCTGGTTCTTTTAATTCAAGTTGGCCTTCGGTTTTTGGAATGAAATAACTTCTCAGGAAAAACAAGTTTGTTTAAATAAGCCCATATGTGTACATAGTGCTTGAAAATATCAATTTTTCCCTTGCCTTAAAACTTTAAGCGTGGGCAACGATGATGTTTTGTAATTAAGGCAGAATTGAATATACGCTATCTGGGAAGACAACACCTGTAACATTTATTCTTGGCAGTATATCCAAACACCAACGCCTGTTAAGCAAACAGTGAAACAATTTGTTATTTTCTAAGTTTGCGAATAAAACTTCACACTTAAATTTAAGTCATTGATAACAAACATTTTATGAAGAAAGTCCCCGTTACGGCCTTCTTTAGAAAAAAAATATTTGTTTAAAATAAAAATAATCGAAATCGGCCCAATTTTATATAACCCTGCCTCCACGATAACGCTAGTAGCCATTTCTAACAGATTTTGGGTCGCTTAGTCAAAAATGGAAACATATATATTTGAATTTTAAGAAAATAAAGAAATAGCAAAATCGGCTAAAAACGGCTAATTTTTTTTTACAAAACGGCTAACAAATCGGCTTCCGGCTAAACCGAAATTTCTCCGGCTGTTTGCTATTGCAACCGGCTAAATCTAGCCGGAAAACGACTAAAATGGCAACACTGGTCATAGCGTTACTTTCGTCAGCTTTTTACACTGTCCAAGATGTGTTTTCCTTCAAAAAAAAATATGCTTTGCTTTAATATATAATAAAATATTTAGTACTTGCCCGAAAAATTTGAAAACTACGCCGTTACAATGCTAACGAATTTTTCTCTCCACTGACCGCTTAAACAATGCAAAAAAAGTAATAGACTACGAAAATCAGTCTTGTAAATTTTGAAAAAAATTAACCTCTCATATGGGTTTGTAAATGGTACAACCTAAAGTAAAAAAATATCTGATTTTGAGATAAATTTCAGAATTTTGCCTTTCAGTCTTGAAAGTTAGGTTTAGTTACTCTTACTTACTAGAAATAATACAGTCACATTCTTTAGTTTATTTTCGTTTCATTCGGCATCGATTACCGTGGAATGAGCCAAATGCATTAACATTTTTTATCTAAGATTAACAAAGTTGTGGAAATCACCGTATCTGATTTGAAATTGTCTTGGATGGCATTGGAAAGAACAATGATTCTGAAAGGATTAAAAAGAAAACACACAACATGCTACTACAGATGAGCTTTTTCATATTTTGAGTAGATGATTTTTGACCTAGTTAGATTTTTTAAGGATAATCGAGTTTTATTTTGTAATCCAGTAATAGAAGATCACAATTTTAGCTCAAACAGTTGTTTATGATGCCAGAATAAGAATGCGGGGAAAAAAATGGATGCACAAAGCCTTTTCGTTAAACGTTGCCCAAGCGAACCGTACGTGTAACGTGGCCAGTGTTTTGTGCAACGTTGCCAGTGCCCAAATTTGATGAGCAAAAATTGTTAAAAACCTAAAATTTACAACAATTGGGTATGCAGATTCAGAAATTTCAAACTTTCTGGCACAACCCATCATTAAGCTTCCAAATAGTGTAACGTAGCCAGTGCACATTTGGATGCCTATAACTTTGAAACCCAAGGATTTATTAAAACCTTTCTTTTACAGAGATATAGAGTTGACCGTGCTTGATCATATCACCTAAAAAGCCCAGTTGGTTTTATGTTATTTAGTGGACAATTGATTCTTTTTTTTAGAAAAAATGTGTTCGAATGTAACGTAGCCAGTCAAATAATCGACCTTATGTACATATATAATTCATACAACTAGGAAATATTAAAAGATCTCATCTCTGTACCTATGACTGTATCTGCATTTATTTATTTCTCGTATATTTAAAATGTAAAAAGCACATATGTATGAGTAGTCCACTTCAAAGTGCGCTATGTAAAATTTTTTCGATTTTTAGTTTTTGGTGGATTACGTACCAGTATTTAGAGTAGTTTCATGTCGACTAAAAACACAGTGCAATTTTTTTTTTATATTCTGAAAAAATAGCATAAAATCTTCTTCCAAAAGTCGCTATCATACTTATTTATAAACTTTCAAAAGTATCCATCTTCTGATGAACTTAGAAAACTGCTTTAGGTCGTATAGACAGTTCATGTTATCTTATGTTATAATTTTAAAAGGCTCTTATTTATCCAAATTTTCAGGTAGTAATAAAAAAGATTCAATTTAAATGTTACTTGTTGTCGTAGTCGTTTTTTTCAAATTTGTGGCTTTCCATTATAAAAACACATAACGCTGTTTGCAAGTGGACTACTCATATATGTATGTATGTAAATGTTTAATCTTATGCTTTCAGAATGCTTTTTAGTAACCGAAACTCATTTGGTAGGTTGTAAAAGATTTTGGTCGGATTTGGGAAGAAAATTGGTAGGGGGAAAAAAATTGTTAGTGGCCGCGCTGGTGAGAATGCTGAGAAAAGAACACGAAAACTTGATAGCCATGGCGCAGGGCAGAATAAGTACTACATTATTTCGAGAAAAATGGAACGAGCATATCGATGGCTGAGTGGAAGATCGACTTATCTCGGCTGCCAGTTCGAAACGGCAGCTGAGATAGGGCGTTTTTGAAACGAATTATGAAATAGGGCGTTCTTGAAAAGGTTTTTGAGATAGAATGTTTTCGAACTGGCTGCCGAGATAGGTCGATCTTCCACTCTGCCATCGATATATTTCTGTTGCAAACATGGGTTGCCTTGTGCCCTTTTTTCACAAAAAAACTTTAGAAAACCGTAGTAGAAAGCGTAGCAAATTTCTAAAGAACTGTGTATTGCCTTTAGGAAATTTGACACAAGAAAATTTCTTAGCTATTTCTTGTACGCCATTTTGTATGGAGTTTTTGCTTTTATTGAGAGCTACATACTGGTCTAAATGAATGTATACACAAACATATATTCTGCCACTGTTTTTTTTTAACTTGCTTCAAATAAATTCCCTTTACGCTAAACATTTGTTTCGCCATCACCAACGCGTAAAGGTCCGTAAATCTTTCGCAGAATCTTTATCTCGAAAACTCTAAGAGCCGCCTCATCAGATACTTTCATTGTTCATGCCTCCGCGCCAAACACCAGCACAGGCGGGATCTTTGTACGGCGAGAGAGGACTTTACTTCTCAATTGCCTACTCAGCCCAAAGTAGCATTGTTGGCATGAGTGATTCTCCGTTGGATTTCAAGGCTGACATTATTATTGGTGTTAATGCTGGTTCCAAAATAAATGAAGTCGTCTACTTTTTCAAACTTGTAACTGGCAACAGTGACGTGGGTGCCAAGACGCGCATGTTCTGACTGTTTGTGTGATGACAGGAGATACATCGTTTTGTCCTCGTTCACCACCAGACCCATTCGCTTTGCTTCTCTATCTAATCCCGAGAAGGCAGAAAAGACGTAGCGCTTGTAATTACAGATAATATCGTCGTCGTCAGCATACGCCAGCAGTTGTACGCTCTTGTAATGTATTGTGCCTGAGCAGTTCAGTTCTGCGGCTCTTATTATCTTCTCCAAAATCAGATTAAAGAAATCATACGAAAGGGATTCCCCTTGTCTGAAACCTCGTTTGGTATCAAACGGCTCGGAGAGGTCCTCCTCTATATTCTGACGGAGCTGGTTGTATTGTTCAACGTAATTTACACAGCCGTATTAGTTTCGCGGGGATACCAAATTCAGATATCGCGGCATAAAGGCAACTTCTCTTCGTGTTGTCGAAAGCGGCTTTGAAATCGACAAATAGATGGCGTGTGTCGATCCTATTCTCGTGGGTCTTTTCCAAGATTTGGCGTATTGTGAATACCTGATCTATGGTAGATTTTGCAGGCCTAAAGCGACACTGACAAGGTCCAATCAGTTCGTTGACGGTGGGCTTCAGTCTTTCGCACAATACACTCGATAAGACATTATAACCTATACTTAAAAGGCTGATTCCTCGGTAGCTGGCGCGTATGGCGGGGTCGCCTTTCTTGTGGATTGGGCAGAGCACACTTAAATTCCAGTCGTCGGGAATGCGTTCATCTGACCATATTCTTCATACGAGCTGATGCATGCACCTCATCAGCTCCTCGCCGCCGTACTTGAATAGCTCGGATGGCAGGCCGTCAGCTCCAGCAGCTTTGTTGTTTTTCAGCCGCGTAATCGCTATTCGTACCTCGTCATAGTCAGGCGGTGGGACAGCTACTCCAGGATCATCGACTGGGGACTCGGGTTCGTCTTCTCCACTACTTTTAGCGCTGCTGTCACTAGGTCGCCATTGTTGTTCTTACAGAAGTTCGCCCCGGTCTTGAAACCTTCCTTAAGTCGCCTAACCCTCTGGTAGAATTTTCGGGCTTTCTTCCTGTCCGCCAGCATCTCAAGCTTTTCGCATTCATGTATTTGGGCCTATCTCTTATTATTGAGGCAAATACGTCTCGCTTCCTTCTTCAGTTCCCTATAACGGCCCCACATGGTTCGCGTTGCGCCCGGTCGCAGCGTGGCCCTATAGGCGGCGTCTTTTTTTCCGCCGAGATAGGTCCATATTCCATTCAGCCATCGATATGTATATGATTTATTCTACTTTTGGTCCACAACACGTTTTAGGGCCGTTTTCACCATCTCTGGTTAACACTAATCTCCAGTTAAACATCGTTACCGACGTTATCGACACAATAGCTCTGATCCAGTACTCCATGACTTTACAGGTTCTTACACAAACTTGCAGGAAGTTACAGGAAAAATGATCACGTACTCCAAATTTCTCCAAAATCCTGTAAATGAGAGCGATTTTTGGATAGTTGTGTAGACAATGAAGTTGCAAGATTTTACCAGAATTTTTTCTTCTTGTAAGATCATGAAAAGTGCTAAGCGATCACTGGTTGACGTTTTTACAGGAAAAATGTTTTTTTTTTTGTTCCCATGCTTTTTGTTGTTACTCACTTTTTACTCTCACTTCAGAGAGTAATTTTGCAGTTTGACATTTTTACAGGATTTTACACGAAAAGTATTGGATCAGAGCTAATGTTGTATGCATGGAGACAGTAACGTCGGTAACGATGTTTATCTAGGGACTAGCGTTAACCAGACATGGTGAAAACGGCCCTTTATCTTTTTTCTTTGGCCCGTGAGCTTGTTTGAGTTTGACATGTTTGCTGTAACCGGTCCTAACACTTGCTGACTTTTAGCTGGTGTTTGTTTGTGGTAGTGTCCAGTATTGCCTGGTAGTTTTTTTCCATTTGGTAGGTTGTTAGGCTAAATTGGATATTGGTAAGTTCCACGACGATAACAGTTATTAGCAAAAAATAGAAAATATGTACATATCTTCAAACATTTTAGCAACCTTGTTTACACGAATATTTCACCGTTTCGTTCTTATAACGGCGACTTCAAACATGTAAATTTACCTGATTCGTAAGTACAAACGTACACCCTTATTCCCCTTATTACTTTAGGCCCTTCTACATAGAACTTTCGCGTTGGCTTTGGCGTTGGCGTGTTAAAAGTATGCTTGCTATAATGAACGATTCGCAGCTAATGCTTTGTCTATTAAATTAATAAACTAACGACAGATAAATCAATTAATATCAATAACTGCATGAAAAGCGATATTTGCTGCCCGTATTTGATTAAAAAGGAAAAACAGTTCATATAATTTTATT
>NW_023459261.1:63709-66897 GCF_013731165.1 Rhagoletis pomonella | reverse complement strand
TATCAAATTTGGTTTGTTGTCCTGATTCCCACTGAATCAATTCTACTCGACACGATGTACACAAAGTGTTCGGTGTCTATGGTTTTTCAGCATTTTTAGGCTCAATTCCAAAATACTTGGAGTATAAAGTTTTGATATGATCTGAGAACACTCGTCGTCGCCTTATGATAGTATATTGGCCACACATGAAACAGAACATATCTGGATCCTTATTACACTCAAATTCTCGCGTCCTTTTACTCATTTTATTTTTTTTAATAAATCACGGTTTTGAAATTAGACTTATGAACTGAACTATCT
The DNA here is from genome assembly GCF_013731165.1 of Rhagoletis pomonella. Taxonomy (NCBI): domain Eukaryota; kingdom Metazoa; phylum Arthropoda; class Insecta; order Diptera; family Tephritidae; genus Rhagoletis; species Rhagoletis pomonella. Next base: position 66,597 of record NW_023459261.1, on the reverse strand, counting down.
CCGGCGAGCCTTGAAGATGTTATGAAGTTTCAAAGCGCATTAACTCATATTTATACTCGGAACAAGAATAAAATTGAAAAAATCAAATCTTACCTAGACAGAAAGGTTCCTTTTTATAACAAGCCGGGAAAAGAAAATACTACCTGTTTTAGATGTAGGCTTTAGAAATTTTCTGTGTCTTATAATTTTGAAAATCTACCTGCATACTTACCCATAACTGACGGAAATACATGTTTATAACTACATGCCTACAGCAGGTTTCGAACCCAACCACTCTTCCTTTCGACGCAACCACTCTACCTACTATAATACAATTCGAGTATTTAAAGTACTATTTGATTTATTTAAAGAAAAAGTGTTATCATTGTTATGGTGTTATTCGTTTATCCGGATAATATCTCACTTGCACTTTATACCTTTAATATATGTATGTATGTATAGGTACATACATTGAAGTTGCGCAACCTGGGTATTTTTATTTGATCGCTTATAACTTACGTAGTTTTGCATCGATTTTCTTCGATGATAGCTTATTTTTTTTTTTTTTTGTAATACAACAGAGCTTAGAGAGAAAAAAAAATCTGCAAAAAAATAAAAGGTTTTCGAGATCCTTCCCCGCAAAGTACAATTTTTTTATATCTTTACAAAAAAAATTGAAAAAATCGGTAATGATTGTTCGTTATCTTTGAATCTACAGGGCCTAGCAAAAAGTGTTGTATGCACAGTTTATAGAAAATTTCATTACCTTTTAAAAGCTTCAAACCGTTTTGGAATTGCTTAATTCGTTCTTGAGATATATATGATAAAGTGGACCCAATTTTTTTTTTTTTTTGCAAAAACGGTAAATTGCAAATATCTCAAAAACGGTACCATAGAATTAAAAATAACCTTGATTTTCGGAATCAGGGGGTGATTTTACATAAGAATTTTATAACGGCGTTTCTGGTAAAGAGAAAAAGTTGAAATTTGTGGTCCAGTGTTATCTAAAAGCAAGAAACTGCATCTTTCTCTTTAAACTCATCAGCACAAAGACCCCTCTTTATCTTTATGAGAAATTAATTTTTCCAAAGTCTGAGCGTTCCTGTGATCTAATGGTGCCTTTCTTTATCTTTAAGACCTCTACTAGACTATTTTTCATTAATGCTATACGAATCTGGAATTCAATTCCCGCTGCAATTAGAAGCAAGATCAATAAAAGTAACTTCAAAAACATTCTATATATCTACTTTTGTAACAATTGATGAACCATCTAATATTTAAAGTTAATCTCTGTTAACCTATGAATATATGATTTATGATTTAATTAATTATATGTATTAATGTATGTGTTTGTATTGAATTTATTTGTTGTACTATAAAATATCTTGGTCTTACTGTACTAATATTTAATATTGAAATAAATTGAAATTGAAATTGTATTACAGGAGCTCAAATGTGCCCAAAAACCGTGATTTTTGTAGCTTTATGTTAGAATATCTCGAAAACCTGACGTGATTGGGCTGTGCTGGGGTTAGATTCGAATTCAGCACGTCAAAGACCTTCGGAAAAGCATAGTCCGATTCTTGGTTAGAAAGCCTTGTTGGCCTGTGTTACCAGTTTGGTTTTCAGCCCAACTAGTTCACGTTCTATCATTTTTCAATGTTAGGAACTGGTATTTTTAACATGGTGTTGTCCTACGAGATGTCAATTATCACGCTATGCATCAGCTTCTACTAGTAAAAATACTAGTGGTATCATACCAGTTGATGAGATAGTCTGCCAATTCTCCCCCATGAAAGCATAAGTATGCCATTTTGCTGCGTCGCTCTAACAGTCGCAATGGACGACAGAGAAAAGCACTGGCATGTTACTACTGAGGTCCGCGGTTCAATCCCTGACGCAGGGAAATTTTTTGATTTATAGTATGTCTTACGTTTCGATGTGGAGGCTATGTTAAAATGTTGTAATTTTTAAAGCTTCACGAAAACGCTTATTGCACGAGAACTAATTAAGCGATTTCAAAAGCACAGTGTGGAGTTTCAAAGACAAAATTCCAAATTTATCGACGGATACATTTTTGTAAGTAACGAATTTGGTCTTTGTCGTAAAAACAACGGTAAATATTGGCATATTTTGGGGTACATTTTGAGCCTTTAAATTGCTCTAGCAACTTACGATTCGCAGATATAACCTCCATTTTCAGTGTATAGGTTCTTTGAAACAATTGAACAAATTTTGTATAAAGTCAACAAATATTGAGCATTTTAAGACAAACAATTTTTGAAAAAATTAACCATTTTCGTTTTGTTTTCTTTAAAAGTTCAAGTTTTTCTTTTCGTTTGGTATATGGGAAGTATTGGTGGATAACTTCTAAGTATATTTATTTTATTCAAATTTATGGGCATTAATGGTTTTCCAGGCACCCTGAAATTGTGCATATGGAAACTGTGCATACGAAATAATGCATATAAAAACCAAAATTATGCATACGAAAAAAACGGAAATAATCCATATATGCACAGTTTCGGTAAAAAGCCGAAAAAAAAACCGAAATAATGCATATATTTCATTTTCATTTCATTTATTATAAAATATAACATTAGCACAATAAGATCCCAATGATCTTTTATAGTAGACTGTAACTTATAATAAAGAATTAAAATATGTTGATGTTTAAAATTAAGTAATATATAAGTCAACAAGTAATTTTTAGCAAAAAAAAAAACCGACTTCAACTCTCATATAAAAAAAATATATATATATATATCTCATGATCCACTGATCGGTCTTAACCAGATTAGTATGGGACCACCTCTGAGACACTACCTTTCCGATGCAGAATTATCGAAATCGGTTGACGTGGTCCAAAGTTATGCGGTAACATACAAAAAAAAAAAAAAAAAAAAAAA
>NW_023459261.1:32555-63609 GCF_013731165.1 Rhagoletis pomonella | reverse complement strand
AAAAAAAAAAAAAAAAAAAAAAAAAAAAAGATTCCGACGAACTGATAACCTCCTCCTTTTTTGGAAGTCGGTTAAAAACAGGAACAACAAAAACTTACAAAACTCTATAGAGAATCACAGGTGGAGCATAAGGAAAAACATAAGAATAATGTATTGATTACCCTATACCTAACTAGATAGCGAGCCTCAGAGGAAAGGGTATAACTTTGGATATGAAATAGCATTTTAACGAAAATAAGAACACAAAACACTCTTAAAGTTGCTTATGTTCAAACTATTACGAATATGAGATGGAATCGAGTTCCAGGTGCGAAGAGCATTAACAAAAAATAGTCTTGCAGATGTTAGATAATTATAGTTGGGCACGATCAATTCCGTTAGGCGCGCAGATTTCGGGAAAGACAATTTTTCAAACAAATAGCTAGGTTCCTTATCCATCATAAGGCGAAATAGAAAAATGCAATTTATAGCCTTTAAGTATTCAAAAATACCGCATCCCAAGAGCAGCGATTTCCATTCAGATATATGATCGTATTTCGCCAACCCAAAAACATACCGCGTAACGTGATTGAATGCCACATCAATTTTATGGGCAGATTGTGAGTCCAGCTTACTGTAGATTAATTCCGAGTAACATATTATAGGCAATATTAATTGAATGGCGAGTTTCCGCCTAATGCACACCGGTGTAAAAGTAGCAGACATTCTTAAATTCCACAGAGTATAATATACTTTGCCGACAACGGAATTAATATGATCAATGCAGGTTAAACTAGTGTTTATAACAAAACCAAGGTTAGTTACTTTTGACACAAACTTAAGGGACTTATCACCAATGTGCAGAGAAGACTTCACATTACAATTAATATTTCTTTGACATACTGGTAAAACAAATAATTTTTCACTATTAAGATATAGACCGTTTCCCACAGGCCATGAAGATATAGACGATAAATCACTATTGAAATCCGCGCACAAATTAACCACATCGTCATGAGCCCCTGACAAATAAATTTGAATGTCATCATATATGTATGCACATTTCGGTTGAAAACCGCAATAATGCATATTAGAAAAACCGAAGTTATGCATATGCACACTTGCTTTGAAAACCGAAATAATGCATATGAGAAAAACGAAGTAATGCATACATGCACAGTTTCGACTCAAAACCGAAGTAATGCATATAAGAAAAACGGAGTAATGCACACACGCACAGTTTCGGTTCAAAACCGAAATAATGCATCCCAGCAAAAAAACGGTAATCGCTTTTAGTGGTAACGTGTTCTAGAATGGATTGTCTTATAATGCCTTCGAATTTTTTCGTTTCGTTTAGGCATTGTCGGTAATGCAAAGTAGAATGTCCTACAATATTTTATTTATTTCGCTTCTTTGTTTCATTTCGGGGAATGCAAAGTAGAATATCCTACAATATTTAGAATGCTGCAGCGCAGTCAGCTGAAAAATAGAATGAATATCCAAAAATTCTTTTTCTACCGTTACTTCTGGGGAAGTTTGTCTCGCATAAAAATCATGTTTTGCTTTGTTCAATTTGCAGCGAAGTTGAAGACGGTGAAGACGGTTAAACTAGTTTAGCCTGGGCAAAACTAAGATCGGATTTTACCTGCAACATATGTATATGTACATAGGCACATGTAACTTATCCAGTCTTTATTTGGCCTGCCACAAAAAATGTTAATATAAAACAAATTTATTTGATAAATTAAATTATTACACTATGACTATCGATAGAAACGGCTTTTAAAAGGCTTTATTACATATACGAGGGTTGCCACCTGTCTCAAAAAGCAAGTTCGACTTAAATAAGGGCAGAAAAATGTATATCCTGATATGGATGTCAAGCGAAAGTGGCCCTGTCAAAATAAGAAAGTGGTTGTGGTTTGAAGATATTTTGCAGAGGGTTGCCACCTTGTTACAGAGTTAGATTGAATATAAGCCATAGGTTGAATGAATTACTTCAAAGTGAATATAAATCAAAATTGCTTTGAATAATCTTTACTTCCAAACTTCATGGAGGAGGGTTGCCACAGGATTTTATATTTAAGTTCTATTTGAATTAAAAGTATTAGATAATTTAAATATGTATCACAATACAAGTGTCAGAAGAAAAAGGTTTAATAAATTAAAGTATATGAAATATTGAAATATTGTCGTCAAACAAAGGAGTATTAAGAAATACTTAGTTAAGCATTTATAACATTAAAGATGGTTTTTACCTGTGTAAAAAGTTAATCTCATATAACACCGTGCGACAAATAACAAATTATTTTTTATTATTATATGTAAGTAACTAAAAAAACTATAAATATAGGCATAGTCCGCCTTTTGTTCTAATTTAAATGATATACCTTAATTTGGGCAAACTTATATTATAGGTACAGGTCGGGTCTTCGAAAAACTAAAAACCGTATATTGCAAACAATTTTGAACTAATTTTTAAAAAATTATCGGTATCGTTGTAAACTTGATCAAACCCCTTTTCTTTTGGTATGAATATTTGTATACTTTGTATATAAAAATTTAAAAAAAAAACTTAAAAGAAAACAATACCTCTTTTTTATAAAAAAAAATTCAAACAAAACAAATTACAAACCGATTTTTAAAAAATTGGTATCGTTGTTAAGGATACCAGAAAACTTATACTTTCTTTAACCCAAAAATTTCTATTTATAAACACAAAACAAATATTAAAAGCACTTTTTCCCTCTATATAAACTCCTGCCCCCTAGGTGAAAGACCTGGATAAGCCCTTGTATACACAACAATTAAACCGTACATCATACGGTCAGTATGTTCTTTTAGAACACATACATGGTTGGTTCCATAATAATGATTCCAGTATCTTCATTAATGTGTATTGTAACTATCAATATCTTATAAAAAGAAGTGTACAATTTTTTTTTTGTATATAAAACTAATAAAGTTAGAAGGACGAAATTCGAGGATGTGGTAGTTAACATATTAGTCATTGACATGCATTTTTTTCAAAAATATATATGGAAAATTCCAAGATTATTCAAGGATAAAGTGTTAAAAGGATATTTTCAATACTTCTCCGTTCTGGAGCAACCAAAAATTAAATTTTTTTCTAATCTACATAATTTTTTCTTTTTAATTGATACCTTTTCTATGTAAGTCCTTATAAAAAATATCCTGACGTCAGAGAGAAAAAAGTAAAAAAGCAGTTTTACTATATTTGCCCACAGTTTTGTGAATATTATGATTTTTTCGTGTGTAAAATTGATTGTCGCGCGGTGTTATATAATAAGTCAAATGAATTATCAAAGTGTGGGTATAAATTGACATGGATTTAAAATGTTTTGAATGAGGGTGGCAAGATATCCTTGGTTTGAATATTTAGAATATTAAAGACGGTTGTCACCTGTTTTAAAAGGTAAATGATTTTTAAAACGCTTAATTGTTTTATGACAATGAGCATATTTAAGTGAGATTCTAAAATGTTCGCTTGAAGTTTAAAAATTAGTATTTTATTTTTTTTTATGTTATTTTGATAACTCTTACCAAACTCGCTTTTTGAAATTAAATCCCGAAAGTTCTTTAATATTTGGAAGTATACAATTGTCAGGTATGTTTTCGATATAATTATGTACCACTTTTTTTTGTAAAAATTTTTAAAACAGATATTAGTTTATAATTTATGATTTAAGTTTTTCAAAAATATATGTACATATACATTTAACATTAAATACTAAACAGGGTGAGCCGTAAGTCCTGGCAGCTAGTGCTCCTTTTTTTGTGAAATAATAATTTTATTATTTTTCATTTAAAAAATAAATATATAAATACTAAACAATTTACACAAATTAAGTAGATTTATATTTAAGGTAAGATTTTCCAATGTTAATACAGTCAATTAATAAAGTTTAGGTACAGAGTGTTTTTTGAAATACGGGCAACTGTTTATTAAATATTTTATTTTTCGCTAATTTTGTATAAAAATGTGGTTAATTCTACAACAAAAACCCCAATAATCAGAGCTCCAAACCTTGTGCCAAATTAAAGAAAATTCTGGAAATTTTCATTCAAATATTTACACTCTTTAGAAAAAAGTTGAGTATGCAGCTTTTTAGCCCAATCAATTTTAGTGTATCTAATAAAGTGCAAGTCTGATGTAGCTAGGACTTACGATTGATTTTTGGCAATTTTTGTTTGTTTGTTGACAGTGTCGCTCATTTTCTCCATATAAAATAATTTTCGAAAATTTTGTTTATATGGAAAAAATGAGCGACACTGTCAACAAAAAAATTTACCATATCAGTGGTAACTTGCACTTTGTTAAGCTAAAATCTAATGGGCTAAAAACTGCATACTCAACTTTGATCTAAAAAGTGAAATAAAAAGTGCAATATTTGAATACAAATTTCCAGAATTTTCTTTAATTTGGTACATGGTTTGGAGATCTGATTTCTGGGGTTTTTGTTGTAGATTTAACCATATTTTTATACAAAATTAGCGAAAAAAAAACAAAATGTTTAAAAAATAGTTGCCCATATTGCAATAAAATTCACTGTACTTAAACTTTATTGACTGACTGTACATATACATATAATTTGCACTTACGGACAATTTCTTTCCTTGGGGAAAACGTTTAAAATTTCTTTTAAAATGCAATTAAAAGCATCTCGGTGGTTAGATTCTATAATTAAATACAAAACCAAATATGAATACTTTAAAATATATATATGTATATTTTTTTGTATAAGAAACTCTTACCAAAGATTTCTTCCATTCGAGCAGTTTAAGTCGAAATTCGGCTCGGTCACCTACCTTTTTTAATGCATCAGCAATGTCCCTTTCATTTAATATGATGAGATGCCGATATTCTATTCCAGCTTCTGTAAATAACTAACTTATTAACTACATAGTTATACATATGTCTTATTAATAGAGCTTACCTATAAGCTGAGGCACCAGGTACTCTAGCTCGAATATTTTTTAATAATTGCTCTATTTTAAGTTCTATTTTTGAAAAAAATATTTTTTTGAATAGAAATGCTAACACACTCTTTTCTTAAAGTTTTCCATTTACACTTTGCGAGTTAAAGTTTTCGATTTTATTTTAAAAATGTTTCATTTTGTTTTGTTGGCTGAATATTTTGAAGCTTTATAATTTGTATGGTAAAAATTCTAAATTGCTTCGTTTTAGTTTTGAATACACATTTTTGATGATAACTTCTTCTCTTCCACTGCTTTTTCTCCCGCCCAATACGAAATATGATATTACTTCTGTTGTAGTTTTCCGAATGCTTCGTTTAAATTTCGTATAGACAAATAGTGCGTTTTTATACTTATTGTTTCATTTTCTCAGTGTAAAAAAGTAATACAAATTTCTGCAGTATGAAAGAAAATAAAAATGAATCGAAGTAGTGATACACGTTATGGCATATATCTATTTATAAGCTGATGGTAGATACGATTGAAGTTTATGTGGATCTGCTTCCCTATTGCTAATTATTAATAGTTTGCAAGCGATAACTTCATTTACCGTTCTTAAATTGATATTATCTTAATAATATCACGTATTCTATGTTGAAAGGCGGACCTCCATAGTTTGCGTATCCGTATGCGTGCGTTTGGTATTTACACTTAGAAATCAAAATGCATACAATTGTCTTACATTTTCATGCGTTGCCATAAAAATTTGTATATTAAATTTCTATGTCAAACGCACGCATACGTATACGCATGCTATGGAGATCCGCCTTAAGTTTAGCGGCTGTTGCTCTGACACAGCCCGCAGGTCAAGACGAAGGCGCTAGACTGATTCTTTTTTTTAGTTTATTTGGTTTTAACTTAATTTTTTTGTTTTTTGTTCTTTTTTGTTGTTTCTTTTTTTTATTTATGGCATTATTACAATTATATTCAACAATTTTATTGAGCTTGAGGTCGTTTTTAATCAAAAGCAACAACAGTTTATAGGGCGAACTTGGTACAGTGCGCAGGCTGAGTCAGCTGGGGTCGTTGGATCGAATCCCACTAAAGAGAAGTCTGATGAGGAGATGTGGCGATCTCCGAAGTAGCTATCACTTCTACCATTTTTATAAATTATTGTTACTTTTCCACAATAGGTTTTCATTAAATTGATGAAGCAAGCTCAATAAAATTCATGAATATTTGTTTAAATTTAGGGTCTTTACTGTGATTTTTAAATTTAATAAAAAAAAAATTTTTTTATTAATTTCTTGTTTTATAGCACAAGTGTTTCGGTGACAGGTAACAAGATCAACGGAAATAAGGTCAATTGACTTTATTTCCCACCCTGGTGCGAAATAAAGTCAATTGACATTATTACCTTTTTAAAAGCGAAATAAAGTCAACAAAAATTTGGAAATAAAGTCATTGACGCTATTTCCTCGTTCAAATGGAAATAGCGTCAACAAGGCTTAAAGTATGTCGATTCATAGAAAAAAATGTTGTTCTTACAATAAACATTGCCCCGTAAGTGTTGTTTTTTAATAGATGAAAACGGTTATTGCCAAATCCTCAGCTGGAATACGAGAAATATTTGAAGAAAGAGTGTAGAAATGATCCATAACTTGTAAAACATGTTTCGTTTCCACAAAAATAAAGCGAACACTATTAAATTGAAGAAACAGTCCATGTCTAAAAACTCCGGAGGAACACTGAAAGAGTTCTGTGTTTTAAAGTAGCATATTTTGAACGAGTTCGGAATCTCTAAGGTGAAAAAGAAACCAACTTTTCTATAGGAAACAATCATAGAAAGAGAATTTTCTTACACTGTATTCATGTCTCCGCCAGCAATTTGTGACGACATCATTTAAAAGCAGCTAAAGAGAACGACGACACTATTTATTAGATGGCACATTCAACGAGCCAATGTGCCAAAATGCGGGTATAAACAATTATTGATTATTTAATATCGGAACCGAGATCATATAAGTTAATTGATTGGTTTTCACACATTGGTTTTGAACCACAAATTATATTTGGTTTTTTTAATGCAGACAAGTTGTTGCAGATATCTTCCAATCAGGGCTGCCAACTATCCTTAGTTATGAGGTGATATATTGAGGATAAAAAAGTGCCAAAATGTGCCAAATAGAAAAATAAAACTGCCAAAAAAGGTGTCATTCCTTTTAGGGCCGTTTGCACCATGTCTAGTTAATTCTAACTCCCAGTTAAACATCTTTATCGACGTTATCGACACCCATCATATAACATGTGATCGATAAAGCAGTTAACGTGCTTAACTAAAGGATGTACCTCCAGTTAGCGTTAACTAGACATGGTGCAAACGGCCCTTAATCATTCACATTTCGCAATAAAATAAAGCTACATTTTCCAAACTAAAGTACAATGATAAATAAGATAAACCAGTTCAATAGCCTTTATAAATTAGAAAATTTTAGTTGAGAAAAAGAATGGCACGGATATCATAAAAATGTATTGAAATGTTATTTTTCTTTTACAAAAATGCCATTTTGGCACTTTGTGCCAAATTGAAAAATTAAGTGTCATTTGCACCAGGGTGGGAAATAAAGTCAATTGACCTTATTTTCGTTGATCTTATTACCTGTCACCAGTATTTCTTCCCATATAGTTTTTCTGCAATGAAATTAGATGTTCAAATTTATTGTTTATATTTAAATTGAAATAATTATAATTTAGTATTTTGCCGGCTCAAGGTCAATTTTCAAACTGTTTTATGAAAGCGCAAGTTTTTTGGTGCTTGTTTCCGATATATTTCGATTACGCTTCGGTAACCGTCCTCAGGGCAAATTAATTTACACATCCGCACTGTTTGACGTGGAGTTTGGTACTCAGTACCAGTCAATCAGTGCGGACGTGTAAATTAATTTGCCCTGAGGGCGGTTACCGAAGCGTAATCGAAATATATCGGAAACAAGCTCCAAAAACTTGTGTTTTCATAAAAAATTTTGAAAATTAACCTCGAGCCGGCAAAATACTAAATTATAAGTAGAAAGGTCGCTAAACCATCAGTTTGAAATAATTATATTGGCTTACATTAAATTAATTTTAAAAATCTTAACCACCTCCAAGCGGACTCTAACCTGCTGCGATCTCAGCACCAGAACCGGTAGTCACAGCCGACATTTAAAAATTAATCAATTAATTGCGTTTTATGTTTGGTTTTGGCAATGCAAAGGCATATGTCGAAATTGTCGCTTTAGCACATACTAGTTAATGCACTGGTATTTTTACTGACTGGTTTGGCTTTTCGCTGCAGGGTATATATATACCTATACATGCATGCGTACGAGTCGTTTCGATCCAAAAGAGTAAAAGCAAATCAGATAAAAAAGTATATTTTTCAGTCTATCGCTGGCCAATAGTTGATGACTCACCACGGCAGAGTTGAAGCAAGGATTTCTCCAATCACATCTGATATAACCCACTTAACCAAAGAACAAAATGCATATGCACAAAATAAAAAGTTACGTCAAACGAAACACAACTTTAAATAACTAGGTTTTTTGGATTCAACACTAAGCGGCTAATCCGACTGGTGAGAAATTACTATAATATATCCCTGCTGGGTAGCGCTGAAATCAAGTTATTTAAAAAAAACTAGCATTTAGAAGAACCGAACTGCATCAAAATTGTCATATCGAAAAAATGATGACTTATTCCCTTTTGTAATTAACCAATTCGGATGTACTATAGTAGAAATGTGAAATCGTGCTATATGGTTCATTGGGTATTGCGTATACTGGCAATGTACATAGTATGTTTACTCTAACGGATGAAGCAATCTAAAGATCGGCACAGTTCGAGCAAATGTAACCGCTTCTCTTGCAAACAGCAACTACAAAGTAAACCGCAAAGCCACAAGAAAAAGATATTCGAGTCGGCATATGAATCGTTGAAATTGAGCAATGATTTGAGTTTAATGCACTGAAATCCAAGCAGAGTTGAGATGTGCGTACTTATATACGTATTTATGTTTGTATCGGTGTATGCATTGTATTGTAATCAATTATGCGACTCATTTTTAAAGTTAGTAGACCCGGGTTAGTCTTCGTAGCGAACAATTGGAGATTAATTAGTCCTTGACTCCAACATACATATAGACAGCAGCATTGATCCGGATCAACTCTTTGAATCGGAATTATCTCGGAAATTGACTGCAGTTGATCCGGATAAAGCCCTAAAATCAATTCTGAAAATTAATGCAGATCAGGCGAATTCCAACTAATTTCCAAAATTTCAATTTATTTCACATTATTATTTGAAGTTAGTTTAATTTTTTGGAGTTAAAAAGCTCTCACCCCCTAGGATTATTCTATATCAAAAAAGTATACCCTTATTTTTTTTTTTAAATCAAAAAATATTTAGAGGTTGCTCAAAGCGCTCAAAGTTTTCTATGTATTTTATATGGGGAAAAACAACTTTTCGTAGAAATGGTATAGAATTCTGAAAAATCTATATTTTTCGATCGTAAAACTCAGGTTATCGTCAGGAGTCTTTAAATAGTAATACTCAATTGTTTATTTAACCATTTTTTAATACTAACAATTTGTAATTGGTCTCCTCATGGAATTTTTCTGGGTTTTTGGGGGTTTTAGGCGGACCTATATATTATAGTTACAATGAAAAAATGATTAAATAAACAATTAGATATTATTATTGGGAATATTCTGCAGAGAAATAGAGTTTTGCGATGAAAAATATTGATTTTTTAGAATTGTATATCATTTCTACGAAAAGTCGTTTTTCCCCATACAGGGGACCTCTAAATATTTTTTGATTTCAAAATAAAAAATATGGGTACATTTTTTCGGTATAGAGGAATCCTAGGGGGTGAGAGCATTAAATTTCGGCTTTACTTTTTCACATGCATTTTTGGATCACCCTACTGCCTATATTATCGACGATATTTCATAGCGTCATTGCACAGAACTTACGGGTGTACGGGTATATGCACATCGTAAATAAATAATTTTGCAAAATTGTACATATGCACACACGTATACACACATACGTAATTACAGAGCAGAAAAGTATTGAAAAATTAAATATGTAAATGTATAAACATTCTCGAAGTCAATTCTGTCATTTAGAACTCGGCTTTATTTTTTATATAAAATACTACTTAACTTTTAACTGAGATTTTGGGATGTATTAACTCCGCAAATACAAGCAGATTTTCCACGCTATTGATTAAGATTCTACTCCACCTAATCACAAATGCAGAGCTGATTATGGGTCTTATCATAGGATTCATCTAGGTGAGAGACTCCACTTTCTAGCAAAGACGTGTTTACATTGCCAGAATGCTATTAATGCTTTGGAGGTCCTTTGTCAACGTTGGATTTCCATAAAACTTTACTTTCTAAAGCCCAAAATACAAAAACGCAGTGGCAGTGGCAGTTTTGCGAAATCAGCTGTTTTTTAGAAAATGTGGTGTTCAATGAAGCGACTCACAATACAGCAGTGGCAGCTGGCAGTACTGCTCAGTTTAGCTCAAATTCTAAATTCACTGCCACTGCCTTCATCGCAGCAAACTTCGCATGCTGAATTTGACATAAATGAAACGCTGCCAACATCTGTTGATGTCACTGAAGCCTAAAAGACAACAAGAAAAATGTAAACAAACAGAAGGGAATGTCAAAAAAGCTGTCACTGACAACGCTGTATTGTATTTGCCGCGGCAGTGTCTGCCACTATTAGCAGTAACAGCTGATTTTAAAAACTGCCACTGCGCTATTGTATTTTGGCCTTAAGATTACACATAAATCTTTACATCGGAAGATATTCAAAGAGTGCCTCCCTCTACGTCTCGAAAAGTTCCTAAGCAGAATTCTTTCTTAGTGATGGCCCTACTAATTCTGCCAACTAGATTTCGCAGAGCTGTCTCAAAAGATTCCCCGCCAGATAGGTATGTTGGTGCAAAGGCCGAGGAATTGATGAAAGCGCTTCTCTACTAATTCGAGGCTAAACCAATCTGTACTGACTTTTCAGCAAGGGAAAAAGACGACGTCTGGAGAATAACATGATGAATCTTAATTTCTTGAATTTTCGGTGGCAGTGCACTTTAGCTTACATGGCCAAAAATGGACGAAAAATTTCGAGAGTGGTGTCAATCGACGCTTTTTAACACCAATAATAATAATCCGAGAGCGGAAATTAACTTCTTAATTTAATTAAAGAGTTATTTGCTAAAAATACTTGTTCTTTTCGCACTTTCTTTTGTTGCATTTCACGCAAGTAAATGGTGTAACACAGCTTAACACGTATTTCTTTGTTTTTGTATATTTGTGATGTAGTAAGTGAAACATATGTGCAAAATTGTTTATTTAATTGCAATCTTCCGGTCTTGAATATTCCGCACAAGAATCTTGTGACAAAAATAAGATGGAGGAAAACTGGTGCTGCCACTCTATTAAAAACAGTTAAACTTCAGCCGCTTTTCTTCGCAACACATAAAGAGAATTCTACGTATTGAGGGTTATAATCCCTAAGTTCGGCCGAAAGCCGCCTACGCAGAAAGGTTTTCTCTGAAAGAGGTGTTCAGCCGCTTTACTTCGCAACGTTTCCGTCCGATATCGTCCGTTTTCACTTCCAACCTACTTTGGATGAAGGGTTAGAGTTATAGTGTACGCGGACAGACATGGCTAAATCAGCTTCCCTCTTCATTATGAGGAATTTGGTATATACATCTAAGCATATCTATGTATATCTATCTCGATTCCTTTTAGGCTGTTACAAACAACCGTTATGCAAACAAAGTGTATATTGGATTTTCCTATTTAGTTAAAATGGTAATACGGAAATAATTGGTTTCTCATAAAATTTTAGAAAATGGTGTGGCCCCGCACACTTATGTATGTATGTATGTTAGGGCGAGTCAATTTGTAAGGGAGACTATTTCGACTATGCGCGTATAGCACAGAAGGAATTTGTGGAAAATTTGTCGAAGAAACCATGGGTCTAAAATCAATTTGAAGTTTGCCAAATTTCGAACAATAACCACGCCCACCTCCCACATAACGGTAATTTTGGGAAATGCGAAATATGCGAAAAATCAGTAATTACTGAAGCTATTTTTCTCAAAATTTATGTTTGGAATAATTATATAGCAAGAAATACGATAATAATAAATTTTTGGAAAATGCCAAATATGTGTAACCGTTTAATCAATTTGTACCAAACTCGGTACAATTATTGTACTTTAAACAAAAAACAAGATATTGGAAATCTTGAAATCAGACTAAAACAAGTAAGAGCAGCGCTGTCTTCGGCTATGCCGAAGGCTTCATACCTCTCATGAACATCTGAAAACTTTACTTTAACAGATTACTGCATTTGAAAAAATTTATATATTCACAGCACACATAGATAGAGGAGTTACATATATAAAAAATCGTATCTAAACAATCAGAGGTATGGAAGATATACTTTATATAGCACCAATCTAAGTGATTTTCACTGCTGTGTGATCGGTATGTAAACCGGTAACACAATTAAATGGGTTTAGCTTCCTACATAAAGGAGATATATCGCAAAAACTGGTATTTGAACAATAAGTGGTATAAGAGATAAAGCTTATACAGCATAGATTTTGAAAATTTTCTCAGTAGACTTCGTATTATTTTTTATACAATAGCTTAGGAAATTATCGGTTTTAGCTGTCCAAATAAGGGAGTTTTACATTAAAGCCCCCATCTGAACAATCAGTTGTATGGAGGTAATAAATGAGTTATAGTGACCCGATCTTTCTTTCTGTTGATAATGAGTGAAAATAGTGCGAAACTTCATGTTTCTAGCTGCATATATGGAGAAGTTATAACGAAAAATCTCATATCTTAACAATCAGTTGAATGGGAGCTATATGTTATAGTGGTCCGATTCTTCAGGTTCCGACAAACGATTAATACATTATAAAAATACACTAGCCTCCCGAATTTCATCCGAATATCTCGAAAACTGAGAGACTAGATTGCATACAAACGGACGGACAGACAGACATCGCTAAATGGACTTAGCTCGACGTTGTGATCATTTAAGTATACATTTAAATGGGTATATCTCTACTTATTCTGGTACTTACAAACATCGGACCAAAGTCCATTTCATGCTCATGAAAAGTATGAGTACACCCACTTTTCATATAACAGTAAATTTCACAAATGTGGAAGCTTGGATATTTTGAAATTTAAGTACGCTTACCTTGGCATTCAGTAAGCGGTCTCTAGTCACTAATAGTAACTTTTGGTGGTGAACTAGGATTTTGAGACTATTTGGTATTCAGTACGCTGTCTCACGTCTCTAGTCTCAAAAATAAGTCACTAATTTGTCAGCTGGCTAAGAGCCGGTCACAAAAATATAAGTAAGGAGGAAAAGCTTATTTCTTTCCATTTTATTAAAAAAAAAACGCGAAAATGAAGCGAAGAAATTTGTTCAACAAGAATTAGGAAATAAACCAAAATGCTTTAACATCACACAAATGTATTGAAAAAAAATTAATTTTTTTGTTTTTAAAACTTTAAAATCTAAATTGTTAAAAATAATAAAACTAATAAAAAGTAAAAAAATACTAAATAAAAAAATAACAAATCTTCTATGGCCGAGGAGGACTTGAACCGGGACCCTTTCGGCTGCCAGCCTAATGCTTTGACCACTCGGCCATTGCAACTCTTTGAGCCGCGCGGGCAAAAGGCATACATCACTATCATACACTATCAGTTGATTGTCTGTGTTTGCTTTCACCACACATTTTTGGTGAACTTTTTGTGAATACTCAAATCGTCTCAAGTCACAAAAATAGTCACTAATTGCTAATCTCAAATTTAGTGACTTGAGATGAGACTGAATTACTCACAAAAATCCCATGGAATTTGAAAAATGGGCGGTCTAACTGAACAGTTAATACGTGCACAGGGTATTTAATGTTCGGCTTCACCTGAACTTAGACTTCTTTACATGATTGTACTTCTTATTGAAAAATTTTTATAATGACACCGTCCAAATTGAAACTTTTTTCCAACAGAATAACCACGGTCTAGAGTCCAACATATCGTCGCTACCATGTCAAACTATCGAATGTGAAAATGGGTGTTTTCAGGAGAGCAAATAAACTGTTGTAAAAATGTTGTTGTCATTAGGAAAACGTGTGGGATTCGACACTGGCTTTACCAGTATTCTCTGCTTCTAAGAAGACTCGAAATTTGACGATCTGCCAATTTGCGTATCACTCCAAATGCATGCGATGCGCAAGGTATCGTAATTGAAAAAGCATTTTCGTAGCGACGATATCTGACCTTTTTTTGTCTGACCTCAAATGTTAAGGACTCACTCGAGCCTCTGCACCGCATGTACAAAATCTCGAAGAGATATATCTTTGGCGTTTTCGAAAAAAATATTCCCCAACAGTACTTTCGGATATCGCAAGTTTTAGCAAAAAAGTTAAAAAAATTCATGGACAACGAAAATTTTGTTGTTACATACAAGCATGGTTAAGCTTGTAATCACACATTGCATATGTTTAAATAGTTGCCAAACTTTTTCGAAGTAAATTATGAATCATGCAACAAATTGTGTAACTTAAGAGCTTACATAAAAACGCATTGAAATGGCAAAATGAATGGTATAAAGGGGCACACGAACTGTCTTTAAGAGTTTGAAGCAGCAGAGTCCGTCATAGTTTCTGCATTAAAATCGATAACGACCGAGGAAATGTAGCCACTATACTTTAACAATATTTTGAAAATATTCATTGGATATACATACATATATATATGCATATGTATAACCCGTGTAAATATAGGTGGGTTCAAATCATAAACAATTATTTCTTGCCTTTCCATTTTCTTCGAATCTACATATTTATGAATGTGGAGATAGTATGTACATATCTCTGTACATACTCAGCAAAAACTTTTTTATTTTCTGGTAAGCACTTATTTTTGTATCAATGGAGTTCCGCATTAAAAGTCGCCTCAAAACAATCTTCGCTTACCCATTGCATAAAGTAAGCGGTGAAGCTCGATTGGGAAAGCACTCTTCGAGATTCATCCCTTACCTTCTCGCTTACAGAATTAAATTTGCTTTTGGCGGTATGGAATCGTATGCAATTTTGTACATAATACTGTCGTTAGGCCTAGATGCAATGTATAGAAGTTGAGGACTCGATTATTTAACTGCCCGTTGCTCCTGTTGTTTATTCGATTTTTTTTTTACAAAAATTAATGCAAAGTGATGAGTGGACACATACTTTGTATAAGCCATGAAATTACCAGAGATGCGAAATGTTTTTTTCGGTCAGCGTATTAACTTGACCCAATGCACATTTTCAAAGTTTGGATAGGTGATATCCAATGAAAGCTCGTATATACAAGAAATAATTTCATATGTATACTCTAAATAATTAACATATAAGGACGTGATGGCCTCGCCTGTCGCATACGACTTATGTATGTATGTATGTAATCCATTGGTGAATACATCGGTGGATTGAATACATTTTGTAATGTAGAGTGGACGGTGTCTACCTCCATACTTGTTACCTTTGTTATTTGTTGAATTCCAATTGCAAGCGATCAAATTAAATAGTAGAATCTATGTAGTGTAAGTGGTATGTGCATACATATGTAAGTTAACATATCCGCCGTCACCCAACATGTTGCATTCCCACAGTCCAGCAATACACGTGCGCCATGTCAGCATAATTGCGGTTCACAACATAATTGACATCCTACACCTTTGTCAAGGCCAAGTGCATTTCATCATATCATGCAATAGCAATATTGCACAACGTTATCAGACACCTATGGGAACCGTCGGCCACAGTTAGTACCTCTGGCTAATGCTTACGCAACCATTAGTATAACGGAGCCAATGCATTAGGCATTGCAGCGGTGTCAGCATAATTTCATTTCACACGGTTGTGAAATCAGTTCGTTGCATATTCCAAGTTACCTGTGGGAATTCAAGGCCAAGGCGGCTCACTGACGTCGCCTATGTCTGGCTATAGAACAACGGCAGCGGAACAGGCTATAAAGGGCGACAGAACTCGGAGCAGCGGAAGTTGCATCGGGGTGTTACTATAGTCAATTAGGCTTATTTATTTATCTCAATAAAGTACTCTTATTATAACGTTTAATTTACCTCTTTTAATTCCAGGGCAAGTTGGCCCTTTAATTTTTTTGTTGTTCAGGACGTTCAGTCCTTAACTGGCGCCCGAGCAGGGACCAGTAGTGTTAGTAGTAAAATAAAATCGGGATAATCAAATCAGTGATTAAGTGATTGTGAAAAGTGGAAAGAAGTTATACCAAATAAAAGTGGAAAATAAAAATTAGCTAAAAGGCTATCTAAAAAGAAGCCAGTAAACAAAATATCAAAAAGCTATTAAAGTGCTTAAGTGAAACTAATCAAAAAATAATCAAGTGACAAATAAATGATCCTTGCAGTGTTGTGAGTAAAAATAACCACTTTTCGTCTGCATATTTTCCTTGTTTATTTCCAGGATGGATTCGCTTCAGGACAACGTAACGAGATTGACTGGTGCAGTTAACGCACTTATGGACCAGCTGAATGGGATAGAGAGGCGTGTATCAAGCTTAGACACACTTCAAAATAGGATCGCTTTGATAGAAGCTGCTACTCCGCGGCTAAATGGAGTGAAGCAGAAGTACAAGTTCAGCCCCGAGCTCCAGCAACGGAGGCGGAACTTAGGGATATCTCGAGACTTCCAGACTCTGTGAAGGAGCTACAGGTGTTCAACGGTAATCCAACTATGTTTGTGTCATGCGTGCATGCAGGCGAGAGCATCCTTACTGATTTCGAGCTGGTAAAGGGTAAGCGATTTTACAGCACATTCGACAAAAGATACGAGGTCCCGCCGATACTGCCCTCATATCCTATAGTATTTTTGACACTGACTGGACTGCCATGAAGGAGTGTCTATCACTCCATTACGCCGACAAACGCGACATACGCACCTTGGAGTACCAACTCCACCAACTCTCCCAAAAGGATTCGCGGCTCGATGACTTCTATGGAGCCGTGAATCACCAATTTGCTTTAATTATAAATAAACTCAAAACTGAGAAATACTCTCAGGAGAGAGTGCAGGTACTAATAGATACGTACAGAAATCGTGCGCTTGATGTGTTCATCCGTGGATTGAATGGGGATCTTTCAAAGATGCTCCTGGTTCAGCGTCCTAAGAATCTACCTGAGGCATACTCAAGGTGCCTCGAGATACAGAATACAAATTTGAGGAACTACACGGTACACACTGCACGGTTTAATAACCGCATTGTCGCACCGATGAATACCATGACAGATCGCATGCATGGTTTGGATGGTAACAAGGCGCCTCCACTTCCACCAAGGACAACATGGCGTCCCCAAGAGCGACGATATCCCTTTGAAAAACGAGTTGGACACATTACTCCTAGGCGAGATCCTCCGTCAACTTCTCAACCACCCGTCGAGAAGATGGACGTGGACCAGTCGGTCCAATCGCGCAAAGTGAACTACATGAATAGACCGAATCCCTTTAAACGAGGTGCAAGATCAGATAATCTTCCGCGAAAACAGCAAAAGCTGTTCAACATAGAGACGAACGATAACAATGACGAAGTGACTAACTACTTGCAGACTTCACAGGAGGCACAGGAGGAGAATTTTTTATCCAACGGTCATCTAGCGTACCTTACTTAGAGTACGTACTCCCTGACGGCCGCACCCTAGATTTTCTAGTCGACACTGGTGCCAATAAAAACTTCATTAAGCAAACGGTCGTCAAGCAAGGCAACCAGTCGACAGATCCTTTACCGTAAGATCAGCAGGCGGAAGTATCCCGATACAAAAAAAAAAATTTGAATTTGTTTAAGGATATAAACGTTGACTCTGACATAACCTTCTTTGTGCTCCCAGGATTAACCTCATTTGACGGAATCATAGGGGACGATACACTTAGGGATATTGGTGAGATAGTGGACAGAAAATCTAATATTCTAAAGGTTAACGAATTTAAAATCCCGCTGAAGGCTCGCGTATCCACTCAAGTGAATTATATCTTGTCTAATGACATCCCTGTTGAAACGGAGGAAAAAGTGAACAAACTAGTAGCTAAATTTAGCGACCTTTTCCTACCTATTAATGGGAAGGAATTAGTAGACACTTGCGTACGCGCAGAAATCAAAACGTCAACTTCTGAACCAGTTTATAGCAAAAGCTATCCTTATCCTTCTTGCATGAGAGAAGTGGTCGACCGGCAGGTAAACGAATTGCTGCAAGAGGGAGTTATCCGACCATCAAAGAGTCCATACAACTCTCCTATTTGGGTGGTTCCTAAGAAACCTAAACCAATTGGAGAGACCCAGTACCGTATGGTAATTGACTACAAAAGGCTTAACGCTGTAACGATTCCCGACACTTATCCTATCCCTGACATAAACACTACTTTGTGTAGCCTTGCCAACTCCCGTTACTTCACGACCATTGACTTAACTTCTGGGTTCCACCAAATCCCTATGAAGGAATCCGACATATCTAAGACTGCTTTTTCGACCATGAACGGTAAATACGAATTTTTGAGATTACCTTTTGGCCTCAAGAACGCGCCAGCCATCTTCCAGCGTATGATCGACGATGTACTGAAACAATATATCGGTAAAATCTGCTATGTGTACATCGACGATATCATTGTGTTTGGTAAGGATGCTGACGATCATTTGAAGAATGTCGAAATGGTATTTTCTCGATTGTTGGAATCCAATCTAAAAGTGAATTTAGAAAAACCTGCTTCCTGCAAACTGAAGTTGAGTTTTTGGGGTACATCATCACTCCCGAAGTAGTTCGTCCTGACCCAAAAAAGGTTGATGCTATGAATTTAATTTTGCCACCATGCAATTTGAAAGATCAGAAAAGTTTTTTGGGAATGACCTCCTACTATCGGAAGTTTGTTCGTGACTACGCAAAAATAGCTAAGCCATTGCATCGAGGAAGGTAGCAATACAACTTGACAGTGCGGCTTTACAAGCCTTCGATGACCTAAAACGTATGCTAACTTCCGCTGATGTCCTGGCATTTCCTGATTTTGGTAAGCCTTTTAATTTGACCACTGATGCGTCGAACTACGCAATTGGTGCAGTTCTATCCCAGGGTGATATAGGTACGGCCAACCCATTGCATATATTACTCGCTCCCTGAACAAGGCCGAGGAAAACTACGCTACGAATGAAAAGGAGATGCTAGCCATAGTGTGGGCATTAGAGAATTTGAGGTCGTATTTGTACGGTGCCAAAAAGATAAGAATATATACTGATCACCAACCATTAACATTTTCCTTAAGCTGTCGCAATTATAATGCAAAACTTAAGAGGTGGAAAGCACGCCTCGAAGAATATAACTGTGAAATAGTTTATAAGCCAGGGAAGGCTAATGTGGTCGCGGATGCTCTTTCCCGTCTTAAGACCGAACTCAACGCCTTAACGGATTCTGTGGTGGCTCAACCGTCAGGAAGCGAAATAGGAAATAGTGATGAGGTAGCAACAATGCACTCCGCTGAACAGGATAATTCCGATCTTATACCACACGTCGAGGCCCCCATAAACGTCTTTAGGAATCAGGTGATATTTAGAGTAGGTCAAGAATCTCGATGCCATGAGCAACCGCATCATGGCAACCGCAGATATTTTATTTCTTTACCAAATATCGACAGTTCAAACGTTATTCCAATTCTCAAAGAATGCCTTAATCCTAATGTTATAAATGGCATAAAAATTCCTGAGGAATTTCTCCAATTATTGCAAAACGTGTATGCTAATAATTTCCACAGTAACAGGATCAGGATAACTCAGCGCCTAGTGGAAGATGTGGCCATCCCTGATAGAGTTTTCGATATAATCGAGGAAGAGCATCGCAGAGCCCACAGGAAAATAGAGAGCAGATTCTAGAAAAGTACTACTTTCCAGGTATGTCAAAACAAATTAGGGATTATGTTAGGCAGTGCGAAGTGTGTAAGCGTAATAAATATGACAAGCATCCGGCTAAGCCTCACCTCCAGCCGACACCGATTCCCAGCTATCCATGCGAGATCATTCACATGGATATTTTTGAGATTGAAAAACAGAAGTTTCTGAGCTGTGTAGACAAGTTTTCAAAATTCGCAAAATTATTCTCTATCAAGAATAAGTCGTCCATTTATATCCGAAGGAAACTTACTGAAGTTTTACATTATTTTTCCGTGCCAAAAATCTTGGTCATGGACAATGAGAGGGGATTCCTAACTCCACTCGTTCTCAATTACATTAGATCTCTCGGGATTGAAATTTACCAGACGCCCACACAACGGAGTGAAGCCAATGGCCAGGTAGAAAGGTTACATTCAACCTTGATTGAAATTTATCGGTGCATATCTAACGACTTTCCTAGGATGACTCCCAAAGAGAGGGTAGCGATAGTCGTAGAAAGGTACAACAATACCATCCATTCCATAACAAAAAGGATACCGGTAGATAAATTCTTTAACAGAACAGCTAGGGTAAACTACCAAGGCTTAAGGGTCTTTAGGGATCAAACGCATGAGAATATCAAAGCTTTGTTACTACATGAGCAAGAAGCTAGAAATGCAAGGATCAATTCAAAACGCTCGCCACCCAAAGAATATAATAGTGGCGATACTCTGTTCATAGCAAACAGACAAATAAAGGGGAAACAAAAGCCTCTATTTAAAAAAGAAACAATCGCAGAAAATAGGAATGCGACAATAGTAACTGAAAGTGGGAAAAAATTCCACAAAGCAGATATAAAAAATGTGTAAGATAACATCAGACAAAAGGTTAATAAGAAGCTTAAGATTACTAGAATCCGGCGGTTCGGAATGCAAGCGTTTATGCGTTTGTAGTCGATGAAGTCATAGTGGTTCAATTCCACCTCGATCAGTGGTGTGAGATGGCAGATTCGAGGTGGTTCAACTCCCCCACGGTAATCTTCTGCTTATTTGCGTGAAGGCACCCGTGCCATGAGTAGGTCATTTGCAATTATAAACTTATGACTAAAAGGGACCAACGCGGACCTTCCATAGACAAAAAATACCTATAGTCCGATGCAAAAAACCATAAATACACATTCTGCTAAATAAGTTCGCAAAAGTAACAAATGTATACAAGAATAATCCCGCGCAAAAGCGCCAAAAATAAAAAATTTAAGAAAAATGAAAGAACATGCAAATATGATGCAAATGCAAGTGCTAAACAAATAAAAAAAAGAGAGAAAGTGAATTCTCACAAAAAAAAAGGGGAAAAAAGATTGCTTGAAATTTATTACTACAATTAACTTTCATTTTTCGCATTAACCACTTACCACTAATTTATTAACAATTAACTACTTCACTACTGGGTTCCCTAAGAAAATAAACAATAACAAAAGAACATGCAAATCTCTCAATTCTATCACTACTCACCCCATGCAACTCAAAACTAGAATAAGGATCTTAGGTTAATTAAAAACATATAGTTAGATATTTAGTTAAATGAGTAGAATAGTTAAGAGAAAAAGGATATGATTAAGACGAAATTTAGAATTAAGACTTTGAGTAGATTAAAAAATATAATAATGTAAAAAGGATATGGCTAAGACGAATTTCAGAATTAAGACTTTGAATTGTATAGAGTCACTATTATAACGTGGGTATGGGTAATAAACCATTAGTAGACTAATGTATTCATCTAATCCGTAGCACGTGCCTCTGCGCCATTGCGCATTCATATGACCTATTCAAGATAGACTCACCCCTAGTAACCATACGAGATGGGTATGGATGGATCATCGATGGACACTTCAAGCTAATTCATGTGGTAAATTTGGAACGATACGAACTGGCAACAAATCGGCTCGAGTGGGCAATAAATATCTTAAACGAAACAACAGCATCTACAGAGGTACTACTATTCCAGCTAGGCAGAATCCGCACACGTTTAAACGAACTAAGAGGTCTCGAGACGGCTAGATTAAAACGTTCTATTAACTGGATTGGGTCAGCTTGGAAATGGATTGCTGGCTCACCTGAAGCTACGGACTGGGATGAGGTCCTCCGAAACGAACATTCCCTTAATAAAAATAACGAGCAGCAGTACAAGGTGAATGATGAAATTTTTAAGAAAACTAATCAGTTATTGCAGAGGCTCAATGGCATTGTGGTCGCCACCAATGATGTAATCAACAAGAGGAACTTGGACAGTATTTCTCAAGAAGTCCAGCATAAAACCATTATACTGAATGAAGACGTCAACGAACTGATCCGTGCTTGTCAGATGGCTAAGGCAGGAGTCGTCAACACCAATCTTCTGAGTATAGAGGAAGTTAACCAGCTTGTCAGTGAGATCGACGTTCTTCCATACAGCAACGCCATCGAAGCCATTGAATATAGCAAACCATCGATCTACACCAACAACACACTCCTCTTATACGTGTTGTCCCTACCAAAGGTCACAGAAGCTATCTAGCTTCACCTGATCGCAAGAGCTAACATACAGAACGGCGTCCGAGTGGAATTGGCATATCAAACAATCCTGACCAATAAACATCAGACATTCGGCATCAATGAACACTGCTTGCAATTATCTGCTACCATGATCTGCGAAGGGAAGTCACTCGACCTGCTACCAGAATCTAGTTGCCTGACTCGTCTTCTCAAGGGAGGACAAACAAGTTGTACTTACGCCACCTGTAACGATTCCACTGTTGAAATCATCAATGATAATTTTTCTTGACAATTTTATAGGGATTGTAAAATCAGGTAACGACTCAAATACACTTAATGGTTCTTATATTCTCCAGATGGACAATGAGACCGTAGCAATCAACGGCAAAAACTACTCGAGTACTAGTAGATCAGGAGTACAGGTGCTTCCACTAATCTTGGCCAGCGTCACTAACCGCAGTGTGGTAATGAACCTTAACCTGATACACGGGATGACAGCCCATAATATAAAGCTCCTGGGATACCTCAAGGAGAAAACCAATTGGTTTGCTTTCACCGAAGGTTTGGTGTTAGTCATACTAATGTTATCCCTTTGGCATATTTGGAGAAGGATTACGGCGAAGATACACCTACCTGCATTGAACATTGACAACAAGGCTAATTCAAAAACCGAAGAACGTCCATCTAATCTGCGGGACGCAGATCTTTAAAGGGGGAGGAGTTAACACATCCGCCGTCACCCAACATGTTGCATTCCCACAGTCCAGCAATACACGTGCGCCATGTCAGCATAATTGTGGTTCACAACATAATTGACATCCTACCCCTTTGTCAAGGCCAAGTGCATTTCATCATATCATGCAATAGCAATATTGCACAACGTTATCAGACACCTATGGGAACCGTCGGCCACAGTTAGTACCTCTGGCTAATGCTTACGCAACCATTAGTATAACGGAGCCAATGCATTAGGCATTGCAGCGGTGTCAGCATAATTTCATTTCACACGGTTGTGAAATCAGTGTGTTGCATATTCCAAGTTACCTGTGGGAATTCAAGGCCAAGGCGGCTCACTGACGTCGCCTATGTCTGGCTATAGAACAACGGCAGCGGAACAGGCTATAAAGGGCGGCAGAACTCGGAGCAGCGGCAGTTGCATCGGGGTGATACTATAGTCAATTAGGCTTATTTATTTATCTCAATAAAGTACTTTTATTATAACGTTTAATTTACCTCTTTTAATTCCAGGGCAAGTTGGCCCTTTCATTTTTTTGTTGTTCAGGACCTTCAGTCCTTAACTCGTATGTATGTATTTAGATGGTTTATAAATTTTTTACATCGAAATCAAAGCACACTCGTTCAGAGTATTTCTAGTACTGCGAGCACATACTAGCTGTTTTTGATCAGTTCTAAACCAAAAGAGGTATAAGAAAACGGCAAATGCAGAAATGTGGGCAATAGATAGTGTTAATAAAATATGCAATAAAAAGATTTACAAAAATCACATAACTGTTTTTGTTGGTGCAGCGACGATATATAATACACGAAGGCATCTTTTGAGAATGTCATCAGATCGCCACCGTTCTACAGTGTGCTGTACAGAACAGGCTAGGTAGAGAAAATTAATTAGAGATATTTTAGGGATATATGTATGTACTTCGGTTGCAGATTTCGAATATACCATCTATTTTTTTCCGATATCCATGCGAATTATTGCAAATTTTGCTAAATTATCAGTTTCTATATTTTCCATCACCATGAGGTAAGTTTATTCATGCAAACTTACAAGTCTGCCCTTTTATTTGGCAAAACCCACGCATATATTAGAATATATGTCTAAAACATGATGAAAAATTTCTATGCATCTCTTGTTGTTTTGAACGAAAATGTTCTACAATGTTTTATGTAATTTGTAAACATAAGCGAAAGAAATCATAAAATTGTTCTACAGACTTATACCTTCACAAAGAAGCTGAGTAGGTACGTAACATAAATGTCCAAATTCAAAGTCTTTCCAGGGAATTTGAAGTAGTAGGATATACAATTCAGGAATGATCGTTTTTTGCCTACCACGGCAAGTAAGTATATTGTTGAGCTTGAATACATAAAAAAATATAAAAAAACTAGCGATTTACAACAACCTTTTTTTTCTTCATATGTATGTATATCTTTCAGTAGCTTTACTAACATCGTGCAGCTTAAAATTTGGTTGAAGAAAGCAATGGTAACATTTCTATTGCATTTATCGAGCTTCAGCCATTATTGGAAAAATTCTAAATTTGAAATATACTTAATTCCGAAAAAACATTTAACAAAATAGTTGTACTCTAGTGTGCTTTTAATAAACAATTGATGCTTTTAGGATATAGCATGTATTGAAAATCTAACCCGGTGACATTAGGCGAGGTGTTGCTTTCGGTCCTTTAAAGGTGTAAAATAAAATGTTTTATATTTTGAAAACCCATTTTCACGATATCAGATTTTATTTTTAAAATTATAGCAAACCAACTAAAATATTTTTGAGTTTCAGAGAAGTTTTGACGTAGAATATATGGATATGTAGGCTATGCTCAAATGTTGGTCAGTATATTCCGTTTAGCTGCCTATTCGCTTAGGAACATTTTTCGCTTACGTGCACTATATCGTCAAAATGCTATTTCACAAAATAGGGTTTGTACGAAAATTTCACTTTAAACTGCATTTTCGGTTAGCAGCGCTTTTCCGTTTAACAGCCCTCTTTTTGAGTAAGCTTTCTTCGATTTGTACAAAAAATGCTTCCCTTACCAGCACATAATTTTTTTCAAAAGCTCTTTTTGCTTAAAACATGTCTATCCGTTTTCAATACCTACTAATAAACGCTTGCTATGATATTGAAGTTTAGCGCATGCATATTAGAGGTTTACGCCGACAGGACTTGCGGCGGCGGCGTGGTCAACTTCAAAAAGAATCGGCGGCGGCGGCAACGCCGGCGCGTCTGGAAACGCCAGCGCTACTGCCCATGAGGTAGATTCCAAAGAGCCATGAGACTACTAATTTTATCATGTCATCTCGTTGCCGTTAGGCATTCACCATGCCAATTCAGATTATAATTCTGTTTAATTTAGTCATTGAACTAGTTTTAAGTTTTAATTACGATGGACGAACAGAAGAAGGTCTGAGGTATATACACGATTGAGAGAATACAAAGGTTGCGCCGATCTCGGACCGCTATTCCTATCTCAACGAAATTGACAGAATCGTTGTTTGTATGACGTCACACTGGTGCAACTTGTTTACGTTTTCCTTGCAACATTTTTTCTTCCTCTTCCATTCTTGCTCACGTTTTGGCATTTTTCTCTCGCAATTGCACCAGTGTGACGTCACACAAAAGTTATTCTCAAAAATCCTCTCAAAATCATCTTGTATTCCATCATTCTTGAGGTATATATATATACATACATACATGGTTCTGTATGTTCTCTACACCCTGCAGGAAATGTATCTAACTATAAGCTAACTTTAAGTTGATTAGAAAGGAGCTAAAAGTCACTTATTATCTGTATATTTTCTTTGACGAAAGCTAACTATATTTCCATGGCGATGGCCGCGAAATAGTCAAGGGTAGTTTACCTCTGCATTAGATGTAACTAACTTGTAACTAACTACTTTTGGACATAAAATATCAATAGGAAAAACAAAATATTTTTTTTAAATCTTATTTTTATTTATTTTTTCTTTTTATTTACTTTATTACATTTCATATTTGTTTTCATATTCTGCTGTAGGTAGTCCCCTATTCGAACTCCGTCAGATATAACTTCAAAATGATAATATGAAATTTCGAGCTTCCTTTTACTTTTCCTCAATGCGTTTGTCCAAACGCGTTTGAAGAAACCAATCTCCTTCATTACTCCTGCCTTGCTTGTCAACTAGTTTCAAGCTTGATTTTTGTAGCTAACTACAAGTTATATATTTTATATAAATCCCGCAAAAAAGCTAACTACAACTGGGTTATTTTCTATCAATTGATAATTTTTTTCTGCAGGACAGATCCGTATGTACTATTTAAATTTAAAGAAATAAAAAATTGTAAAAGTTAAGTTATTGGGATAATTTATGTCGCTATCAATAAATTTTTGCAATATTCTTATCAACCGTTATGCTAAATTACGGAGTTCTTACGATTTTTTGCGGATTACATATTGAAAACAAGGTTGGTCTACTTTTTTCCAAAAGTTTAACCCATCAACTCGAACCAGAACGGGTCTTTTAGACCCACTGTTGAAAAAAATGGCTTATAGATGGTTTAAATGTCCACTAAAATATTAAGCGCCAAACATTTTTCTAAGGAGAACCGAATGTAATGAAAAATAATACTAATTTTTACCAAAAAGGGGGAACTTTAACCCTTTGTAGAAAACGTTGCGATGCGAGGGAGCAAAACCTTCCTGGGGTTTGACCACCCTTAAGGAATGCTAACGTAATTTTCACACAGCCACCCAGTACTTGTATACGTATGTGAGACCCCTAGAATAAAATAACTTACGAATGTAAAAATTAGCAAAAAAAGTGTTTGCTCTTTATTTAAAGTTTGTTTAAAATATAAAAAAATACTCAGGAAAATCAATTTGTCTTTGTTTTATCTCTAATAATTGAGGAGTTAGATGGAATGAGTTAGATGAACAGAAGCTGCTTCGGTTAAAACTGCTTTCCGAGATATTGGCGTTAAAGTTTTTGATGTGTTATAACTTTATTGTTGTTGTAGTATTGGAAAGAGTTGTCTACTGCGGAAAAAAATCGTTAGATTACCAGTATTCGAGCCTAATTTAACTGTAATAAACGCTTTCGATCGAAAATATCTGTGTTCGTATGGAAAAGTAGCTTATGTCGAAAGGCTGGCTTTAGTATAAATCGGCATTCGCAGTATACGATTGCGAATGACTCACTGGCGGTGAGCCGTTGAGAACTTTTGGCAAATAAACGTGCAAGAAATAGCTCCGATACTAGCAAGTCAATATTCTTATTAAGTCTCATCAAAAAATTCTTTGTCGTTTAAAATATAAAGGGAATGCCGCATTATACTAAAGCCAGCCTTTCGACATAAGCTACGAACACAGATATGTTACCTATGTTTTTTCTGAGTTACGCTCTTTTTGAAAAAGTAGCCAAAATTATGCAAACAAAAACTCCTTTAAAAAAGTAATTTTCATTTCGTAAAATTGTGTTTTAAAACGAGTACACATTTCATTTAAGAGCACCAAATCGTGTGCAGTGGAAGTAAATTCAGCTAAACGGAATGTACTTTAGTTGTAATTTTTAGAGCTTCACGAAAACGGTTATTGCACGAGAAATAAAGAAGCGATTTCAAAGAAAAGTGCGGCGTTTAAAAGATAAAATTCCAAACATATAGTCAGATTCAATTTTTTTAAGTAACCAATTCGTAAGGGGCTTTTTTGGGGTCAATTTTGAGCCTTTAAAGGCTCTAGCAACCAATGATTTGCAGATATAACTTTCATTTTCGGTATATAGGTTAGAAATATTATCATGTACAAAGTATATATAAATTAAACAAACATTGAGCATATTAAGACAAATAAATTATAAATTTTTTTATTACCAAAATGCTCGAAAACCGCTCGAATGATTTTGGTTTTGTTTTCTGTAATCAAAAACTGAAGTTTTTTTTCCTTTCGTTTGGTATATAGAAAGTATTGGCTGATATCTTCTAAGTATGTTTATTTTATTCAAATATATGGGCATAAATGATTTTTCATGCAAAATCACTTCGTTATCACTTTGTAAACACGTGCATGCTCTGGAAGTGAGAGGAGACAAAAAGTATGTGTATGTAGTAGACTGCATCACTCCCCATACAAAAAAAAAAATCGGTACTATTTTTCCATTGGAATTATAAAATCTACTATATTTTAAGACGCCCACCAAAATATTTGGGAAAAATATTAAGATTTAAGTGAGCTGGACCGATTTGAAAATACCTCCAAAAATGTTTTTTTTTATGAATAAAAATAGTTTCTTAAAAATTTTTTTTTAAAAATTCCCCTCAAATGACAAAACGGTTTAAGCTTAACATATTTGCATAAAAATATTAAAAAAAAAATAAATTTTAAATTTTAACGGAATCGTAATGATGATGCTGTTTTTAACCTTTTTCAAAGATTGGTATAAGAAAAACTTGAATACCTGAACCTAAACTCTTCCGATTTAGACTTAAGAGGTGTCATTGGAAAGGTATTTTCTCACCCTTTTCATTTATTTGTTAATAAACTTATTCAAAGGATGGAAGAGAAAGGTAGGAGAAACGAACCTCATTCAAAGATGAATTAAGATGTTTTGGTATTCGAAAAAAAAGATGGGACACGAATGACGTTTCTTTTGGCCAGAAATAAAAACGGTGTGAAAATACCTTTCTACTGAGATCCCATAAGTCTAAATCAGCACATTTTTGGCCCAGTCATTCAAGTTTTTCGTAAATCAATCTTTAAAAAAAGTAAAAAAAAGCATCAAAAATTTTTAAATATTTTTATGCAGATCTAAGGGACTTTTTTCAAAAAGTTCTTTAAGAATCTATTTTTATTCATAAAAAACTTCATTTTTGGAGGTATTTTCAAATCGGTCCAGCTCACTTAAATATTAATATTTTTACGACATATTTTGGTGGACGCCTTAAAATATAATAAATTTAGTAATTCCGGCGGAAGAACCGCAACTTTTTTTGGCCATGCAGTCTAGTATGTAGGTATTTCAAGTAACAGACGGTTTAATATTTATGACCTAATCGCAGCGTACTTGTGTATGTAAATACATACAGTGACTCAAACAAGTGACCACGCGTTGATTTATTTTAAATATTCGTAATGTTTGGCGAGCTAGATTTTGTTCGTTATTTTTCTGTAAGGATACCGTCCTAGCTTTAAGCAAAACCATATAAATCACAGCCACAATAATTATACAAAATTTAAGAAAATTTAACAAGTTTTCGTCAAAATTTCAACTTTTAAGAATATTTTTCGGTATGCAGTTTTATAGCCCATTGATTTTTGAGAATTTTCCGGTTTTAAAAAGAACAAACTTGGGCCTTTCGAATGATATATATACGAATAAAGAAGCCTTAAGAGATCTGTGTGTAATTACCCAGCAAACACATTTTTTTTCGCCTTTTTCCATTTTGGTACGGTTTTTACGCACTATTTTATAAGAAAACCATAATAATCCTAAATTCATTTTAAATCTAAATTTAGTAACGAAAAATACTAGTGTTTGTTTTCAATAATCGGACGATAGTTTACTGAGTTAATAAACTTTTTATGAAAACAAAATGGTTTTAAAAATATTATTTTTGGCTATACAACTCAAAAATTTTTGCTTGACCGTTTTTTTTTTAATTTGGCGTTTCTATGATCGCAAAGTATGGCCAGTACGAGAGCTGCATTAAATAGGGTATTCTCGCCGTCTTGCAAAGTCCTTGCACGGTGCACGGATTGCACGGTTTGCAAAGCTGTCACAAAGGAAAACCGCTGATTTTCGTGCAATCCATGCACCGGCAAAGGGCTTTGCAAGACTCCGAAAATACCCCTAATTTGTAAAAATATTGGATGTAAATAGCAACGCTTTTTGTCATCTTAAAGTGGTGTTGCCAAAATTAAGTGGAGCCAAAATAAAAGGACTTTTCGGCATTCAGTTTCGTATATTTTTAAGTTGTTTTTACAGATGAAGAAAAAAGTAGGAAAAAACTAGCTATGGATCGGGGCTTTTCATAGATCTTTGACAAATAGTATTTAATCGTTACGTAATTTTTACCAAATTCAAGGTCAAACTTATACCTGTTAACAATGCAATTCTCCTTATAACCATACATTGAACATTTCTGTAAATAAAGGCCAAAATTACAATTTTACGACTCAATGTGTTTCGTCCTTCGAAAATCAAAATGGAGCACATGCGAGCAAATTATTTTTGCTTTAATTGCTCAAAGATAACTGTAGTTACATACATTTGAAGGAACCAAACTTTGACAAACCTTGACAAGTAAACAAAAATACCTTTAAAAAAATATTATTCAACAAAAATATCAAAGTAGACCTATTTTTAACCGACTTCCAAAAACGGAGGAGGTTATCAGTTCGTCGGAATATGTTTTTTTTTTTTTTGACCACGTCAACCGATTTCGATAATTTGCATCGGAAAGGTAGTGTCTCAGAGGTGGTCCCATACTAATCTGGTTGAGATCCGATCAGTGGATCATGAGATATATATATATATATTTTTTTATATGGGAGTTGAAGTCGGTTTTTTTTTGCTAAAAATTACTTGTAAATTTTCAAAAAGAAGACCATATTAAAAGCAATTTACTTAAATTTAGTCTTCAATGATAGAAACGACCAACTTTTTCATGTTCAAAAGGTTTTTTCTTCAAATAGGTCTTTACTAAAACACAATTACCAAAGAAACAAGTAGAACGAATGAAAGCGTGGAGAAAAAAAACGTATCACAACATTGACTGTTCAGGTTGACATATGTAAAAGGAAAGCAGCGGAAAAAGTTTTCATGGCTACACTGAGAAAAAGGATTAGTTTCGACAACTAAAGATATTTAGTT
>NW_023459261.1:0-27555 GCF_013731165.1 Rhagoletis pomonella | reverse complement strand
TGGGCGTAGCCACGCCCACTTATGGTTACATGTGTATATCTTGGTAACCGCTGTATCAATTTATTCCAAACTTTGCACAGTTGTTGGCCTTGATACAGCATACTAAACGGCCGAAAATTTTAAAAATTGGACAATAACCACGCCCATATAACGGTAATTTTCAGAAATACGAATACTGCGATATTTTAGTAACTACTGAAGATTATTCACGCAAAATTGATATTTACAATAAGTTTTAGACGAAAAATAAGAGTATTATAAATTTTTGGAAAATGGGCGTAGCCACGCCCAGTTATGTTTACATGTGTATATCTTGGTAACCGCTGCACCAATTTCTTCCAAACTTGGCACAGTTGTTAACCTTAGTATAACATACGAAATGGCCGAAAATTTTTAAAATAGGACAATAATCCCATATAACGGTAATTTAGAGAAATACGAAATCTTCGATAAATCAGTAATTATTGAAGCTAATTTATTCAAAATTGATGCTTGCAACAATTCGTTACCAAGAAATACGTTTAGGATACAATTTTGAAAAATGGGCGTGGCACCGCCCACTTATGATCACATATATGTATCTCGGTAACCGTTCTACCAATTTGTACCAAACTCGGTGTGGTTATTGTACTTGCCACATAGAAGCAAAACGTTGAAACTTATTGAAATCGAACTAAAATTACGGCCGCTTTTCATATAACGGTGAATTTCAGAAATGCTTGAAACTTCAATATTTCGAAATTTAAGGACGCTAATTTACTCAAAATGGATACACCTCGGTTTACCATGTAGCGGTAGCTTTCGGAAAGGTGAAAAACATATATTTAATACTTGCGCCGGGTATTTAATGTTCGGCTCCGCCCGAACTTAGACTTTTTTACTTGTTTCTTATTAATTTTTGCCAAAATTTTCTGCATTCAACAAAAATTGCTTGAAATATCAATCAAAGGAGTCATAAATAAGCAAGGTGTGTTGATGTTGTAACATGTGGATCTTTTTCGGCTTTGTTTTTAATTAAAATGTACAAAAGGTAGCATAACTTGCAAAATATTTATTTTTTCCGGATCTCCTTATAGTGTAAATATAAAGTAAGCGTGGTTTCCCTGTAATTACACTGGTTTACAGCAAAAATGTTCTATTGATGCCGCTATCCAATTCCTATGTAGAATTGCTCGGTGATTCCGAAAATCGAGTTAATTTTTTTCTATGGATACGTTTTCGACATATATTTCCAATCTACCGTCATTCAGCTTAAAGCAAAAATTGGGTACATTTAATCACGTATATCTTACGAACCAATTTAAAAATCTTAATATAAAATATGGAAAGGGAAAACCAATGAAATTCTCCATAAACCGTATATACATCACTTTCCGATAGGGCTTTTTTTAATTTTTAATGAAAAATGAAAATAATCAAACTTTAACAGAAGAAAAATTTTAAAAATAAAAGGTTCTGTGCCAAATTTTTGCATTTGTACTAAAGCCTGTTCTATTACAAAAAATCAAGTTACTGATGAAGTAAATCGATGGATAAATACGAAATAATGAGTGGTCAAATAAAAATGCGCAAGATTATTTGCATGCAAATTGAAAAGCATGTTACTCATACGCCGCGTGCACCTAAGTAACACGCTTTCTGCTCATATTTCATACAAAAAATCTTTGCGCATTTTCATTTGACCACTCATTATTTCGTATTTATCCATCGATTTTCTTTATCAGTAACTTGATTTTTTTTTTTTTTGTAACAGAACAGGCTTTAGTACAAATGCAAAAATTTGGCACAGAACTGGCTTTTCTTCTAAGTTTTCTTCTGTTAAAGATTGATTTTTTTTAATTTTTTCATTAAAAAATAAAAAAGCTGGAATGATAAATTAATTTGTCAGAAACTATAAGCCCTATCGGAAAGTGATGTATATACGGTTTATGGATTATTTCATTGACTTTTATTTTCCGTATCTCATTTTAAGATTGTTAAATTGGTTCGTAAGATATACGTGATTAAAAGGAACCAATTTTTTCTTTAAGCTGAATAACGGTAAATTGCAAATATCTCGAAAACATATCCATAGAAAAAAAATTAACGCGCATTTCGGAATCACCGAGCAATTCTACAAAGAAATTGGAGAGTGCCGTCTGGAGAACAAAAACCAAGTTAAAACTTGTGATCCAGTGTAACAATATCTCTGTTTCAAGATTGTGTACGTACTAGCTCGATTCGTTCTATCTGTTGGACATACTACACTGAGAAAATAATTTAGTTACGTCAACTAAGTATTTTTCTCTCAACGCACGATTTGGTTATATTTACCATTGCGGAAAAGAATGCCAAATATGCTAAAAACCACGTGAGGGTTGTTTCAAATTTGAGCAGACATTTTAACTAGTTGTTTCTTCATAGTGGCCTGCAAAGTTTGAAGCGAGTTCTGCGAGTTTGAAAAAAAATCGGGGTTCTTCCGCACGTTTTGCGCGAAACTGAAATTTATTAGTAAAAGCGTCGTGGCTTACCGATAGAATAATCGAGCTCATAAAATCATAATCGCCCGTAGTTATGTATAAGGGAACGTACCCATACTACGTGACTCACTTTTTGCATTTTTAACCCCCTCCCCCCTCGGTGACCACGCGTAGTACCACTCCCCTTACAGTTTTCACGTAGTAATTCATAAATACATATGGTCTTGAATCATTTTTTACTAACAACAAGTTAAGAAAGTTTGGTTTATATGTATTTGTCTTTATTAATACGGCGCTTGCTGCGTGACGGCTAGAGTGCATGCATACCTATAATTACAAGTGGAAAAAATTATCAAGATAAAACTTACGTAAAATATGTCGTACTCAGAAGTTAATTTATAGAAACTAAAGTCCTGTGAGTTTAAAATGCGCCAAACACTGAACGCCATATTCGAATGTAGCTCGAAAAAACGCTAGAT
This sequence comes from Rhagoletis pomonella, assembly GCF_013731165.1. Classification (NCBI taxonomy): domain Eukaryota; kingdom Metazoa; phylum Arthropoda; class Insecta; order Diptera; family Tephritidae; genus Rhagoletis; species Rhagoletis pomonella. Next base: position 24,617 of record NW_023459261.1, on the reverse strand, counting down.
TTCCTTAGAGGATATTGAATACGTGATAAAAACCTAAGCTCCCCGCCCCTATTTGTGACCAAGCGTGGTATTTTGAATATCTTCCTCCCCCCATCGACGGGTCACGTAGTTTGGGTACGTTCCCTAAGGCCGACGCTAAGTTAATTGCAGCTTTTTGACATAATTTTCAATGGTATATCTGTCAAAAAGCTGTAAGTAACTATAAAGTCTTCTTTGTTTTGACATATTTGACATATCGTCGTTTAAAGTAGAAAACCGCATGCCGTCATTCTGCGATACCGCGTAACTGACATTTGCTGCCAAAAATTGGATTTGCTCACACAAGCTCTTGACCCAATCCGATTTCTTTATAAAAAAGAGAACCATTTTGAAATATGAGTGTTTTGCTCTCTAGAAAATAATTTATGCAACCTTACATACGCGGTTTTACATTTTGTTGACATGTGGTTTTGCATTTTGTTGATACGCGGTTTTGTATTTTAAACGACGATATGTAACTACTGGCCAAAATCTTTAATTCCTCACCAAAAACCTCGCCTCTTGGCTGAAATATGTACATATATTTATATATGTACATTTATATGTTAGTCGTCTTTTAGCTGGCTTTCATATTTACATATATACATCCATATAAATAATTCGTATTTGAAGTAGACCCATATTTAAATGAAAGCATCGCTAAAAACAATATGCGCTATATATGTACATTAGCCTGCATCACCAAAAAAAGTTGCGGGTTTTCCGCCGGGATTACAAACTCTATTATATTTTAAGACGTTCACCAAAATATTTCGGAAAAATATTAAGGTTTAAGCGAGCTGGACCGATTTTAAAATATCTCCAAAAATGGATTAAAACAGATTAGGCTTAAGAAATTTGAATAAAAATATTTAAAAATATTTTGAACGGAATTGTAATAATAAGAGTTTTGATGCTGTTTTTTTTTTTACTTTTTAACTTTATAACTGAGCCAAAATTATTCTGATTTAGACTTATGGGATCTCGGCAGAAAGGTATTTTCCCACTATTTTTATTTATGTGCAAAAAAGTCATTCGTTACCCAATTTTTTTTTTCAAATACCAACACATCCTAATTCAACTTTGAATGATGTTCGTTCATCCTACCTTTCTCTTTCATCCTTTGAATGAGCTTATTAGCAAAGAAATAAAAAGGGTGAGAAAATACCTTTACAATGATACCTCATAGGTCTAAATCGGAACTAAACTCTTAGGTTCAGTTATTCAAGTTTTCTTACACCAATCTTTTAAAAAAGTTAAAAAAAACAGCATCAAAAATCTCATTATTACATTTCCGTTCAAAATTTTTTTTTAAATATTTTTATTTAATTTTTTAAGCTTAAGCCGTTTTATTATTTGAGGAGATTTTTTCAAAAAATATCTTTAAGAAACTATTTTTATTCATAAAAAACTCCGTTTTTGGAGGTATTTTAAATCGGACGTCTTAAAATACAATAGATTTTATAATTCCAATGGAAAAACAGTACCGATTTTTTTGTATGGGGAGTGATTCAGTCTAATGTACATGTATGAATGAATATAAGTAGATATACATATATGTGTGTATGTATGTACACTTAGGTGCAAAATTATAAAAACAAAAAATCGTTAAAAACGAAAGCGAGTTCGAAAAGAAGAGGGAAAAATAAAACAATAAAAAACGCCAAAAACAAAGCAAAATTAGCATATTAATGGCCCTGCGGTTTAAAGCCGCTGGTGTTAAGTTACCGACTAGTCTCGTTACCTTCATTTTTCTTGCATTCGACAGAGGAATATACATTTGTATGTACATAGATATGTTTGTATGTAAATTTGTTTATATATAAATTTAAACATTATACATATGTATGTTTATCCACACATACATATTTTTGTAAGGATATATATGTATATATGTACATAGACAAATTCTCAAACAAATATTTACAATAAAAATACACATGTATGTAGAAACATATATATGTATGTATAAATATTCATTTAGGTGCATACTTCCATATATGTATGTACTAGGGTGATTGACTCGGTTCTTCCAAAACAGTTTCCCACGTTCTTTTTGGATACCTATAGGCGGTTTTTTTAAATCTTGATTTTTTGAATGTCGAATGATCTGGATTTTTTATCGAAAAAAAACGGTTTTTTCATTTCATACAAATCTTCATCTCTCAGTAACAGTTTTGAGTTTTAATAATTTTAAAATTATAACCTAGGTTATTTCAAGATAATCAGTATATATATCATATTTCATTCCAATAAATTAATGTTTAGCGCATTTTGAAACGTTTTCTACATGTTAGCCCGAGCTTCTCCTCCAATTCGGGTTCTGTTTCTTTACATTGTGACACAAATGGAAACATCTACTCTTTTACCTCACCTCCGAAGAAGCTATTTTATGCCAGAAGTACACTCGGAGGTTTTCCATTGTCTGCCGAGAGTCGACCGCTATTTGAAAAAACTTTTTTTGATGTTGGTGAGACCAGAAATTTTACCATGGGCCTCACGAGTAGTGATAACAAAAAAAATTAATCGGTCGTTTCGATTAAAAACGAAAATTAATAAAAACCATTTACATAAGTTATAAAAACTGACTGTTTTATTTAATACATTTCTTGTAAATTGCGTGCCATGAATTCAGTGCGCAAATAATCAAGAAAAGTTAAAACGAAGGGAAACAATAAATAAAAAGATGTAAAGTAGTATCAAATAAAATACCTCTTTGAGGTAAAATTTTCGAGTGACGAAAGCTGAACTAGAAACACAAAATTTATGATATCATATTCGTGACGAAAATTATACAAATTTTTTAACTGCCTTGGAAACGTACGGAAATTTATAAGCGCACCGCAACCATTTTTTTGTTATTTAATTTTAGTTATTGTTTTTTAATATGGCTTTTTTGTTTAGCAAAAACCGTTTAAATATAAATACAGTTACTTTAATTCACAAAGGCCCTAACAAACAGTTTTCTCGAAATTGCAAAATTATTCAATTATACAATTATATATAAATGAGTAAAGTAAATTTTTGATGGTTTATTTTCGATTATTGTGAAATTTATTCGTTCAATCGGTGGATTAATCGAAAGGAAAATTTCGATACAATTAAATCGTTAACCGAATGAAAATAACCGATTGTAATCGGTTATTCGATTAATCGTGCCCTCACTAGTAATTTATCAAACAAAATTTTAGTAGTCAAATTGCCGTCAAACGGACAGGTTTTAGAACTACGTCCTGGGATTTAGATATTCATTACTTTTCAACAACTTAGATCGAAAAACTTGCTTCTAAATTGTATGAAAAGCTCTCCTACCATAAACTAAATAATAAATAAATGGGTTTGAAACCTACTTCTTAATTTAAAGTAGCGTTTTTATATTTTCTCTCTGACATCAGGATTTATTTTAATGGACTTTGTAATTTCAAAGATATGATTAATTCCAAAAATTATTTAAAAAATTCAATGCAATGTATTTAGAATAAAAATGTGGGTACCAAATGCAAAAGGAACCTTCTTTAGAAATAAAAAGGACAAGGACGAATAGGTAATCTTTTAAGCTGATATGTAAATACCTTGTTTATACCGACACATAAAGCGCTTTGACCCCGTTCGCTGTGATTCAAAACGGATGCATAAACAAAATTTCAAAACGCGTTGAAATTGAAAAGAGTATTGACTTGAATTAGTTTTCAAATCGTTTTTTTATTTCTCGTATAAACGCATCATTTATTAGACGTGAAGTGAAAATTGGCTGGTTTTTTTATACAGCCTGTTTTAAATTTGAACTGTCTTTATAATAAACTAGCGTATACCCGCGGGTTTCACCCCGCGCTTTTATACAAATATGAAAAATAATTTAATGATGTTAGATTTTATTTCTGTGCCCATTTCGTTATAGCTTGTTATTTTTTTAGCGAGTTAAGGTATTTAGGCCGTTTAAAACTATGTAATTATAAGATCCCGTCTGCGCGCTAGGCATACGAAAGATATCAATCCCTCTAAGATTACCTTAAAATGGTTCCAGGTATACGACGCACTTATAAAATAAATCTCCATAACAAATGTAAAATACTTCGAGAGATTTTCTATCCTTCCAGAAATATGTATTAAGATGTTTTTAGCAAGGAATGAAACCGAAACCCAAACCGAAACCGTAACCGTTTAAAACCGTTTCGTTTTTCAAAACCGAAACCGAAACCGTAACCGTTATCTTAACCTGAAAAGGAACGATACCGAAACCATTTCAATCACAGGTTTCAATCGGTTTCCAGAAATTTACAAAAACAATAAATCAAAATTTCTTTGAAATAAATGATTTATTTAACCAAAATCAGCAATATTTTGCTAAAATTCTTGTTAAGTAGTAAATAAGTATGTCAAAGTAACTTTTCGCAACAAGCTACTAAAATGGTGCCTAATAAATTAAATCTCGGATCTGGTATCGGTTATTTGGAAGAAGTCATTTTGATTTTCATTTTCACGTGTATAGTTGTAAAGGACACAGAAATGAAGGGGTTTCATAATTATGTAGTAAATATATGACGAAAATAACAATTATATTTTAGTTTTCATACACCTTTAGTTTTACAGCAAAAAGGTAACATTTAAGTGAATCTGGTGATGACGTTGTTGCTGTGTATCTGTGTAGTTTTCAGCGAAAACTGGTTTTCGTTTGACAGATTTTACATGGACGAAAACACAAGTTTATGTCGAAAACCAGTTTTAGCAACGAAAACATGTTTCCGATGTCGGTCAGAACATGGTATAAGTGACAAAAACAAGAAAACGTGAATCAGCTGTTTCTCGACTTGTGGGCACGAAATGTGGTTTTTGCGTTCCCGTACTTCTGGACTTTGTTCCATTTTTGAAAGAAAATGTTTCTCTTATTCTCTAATTACCAAATCCGGTCCGGATTGTTAGGGAAAGAACCTAGTGTTGATATTATCAGTGAACTGTAATTTTCAATTTTCTTTCCTCAACCTTTAAGACATTGTGATTTAAATAATATCAACAAAATTTCTGTGAAAAACCGAAACCGGAACGAAACCGAAACCAAAACCGAAATAAATTTTGGAGAACGAAACCAAAACCGAAACCGAAACACTTGGCAAAACCGAAACCCAAACCGGAACGTTATTTTGAATCGGTTTCATTCCTTGGTTTTTAGTATGTATGGGAGGCGACATGCCTCCTTTTTTAATAACTCACATTTTTTGCATGAGCAATTGATACATTTTGTATAAACAACTCCATACCAAGTTCCAGTATTCTTCCACAAATAATTCCAGGGATATGTGGCAAGAAAAAGTAAATTTGTACTGGAAGTGCCACGCCAGTTTTTCTTATATCCCTAATCTTATTCCATGAATTTAGAATTGATTTTACATACCCCAGTACCAAGTCCCAGTTCTCTACCATGAACACCTCTAGAGATAAGCAGTATAAAACAGTAAATTTGTACGGCAGGAACCATGCCCCCTTTTCGAATAACGCAAATTCTTCTCCATGAGTATGGAATTAATTTTGTATACACATCTCGGTGCCAAGTTCCAGTCCTCTGCAATAAACACCTCCAGAGATATGCAGCACAGGAAAATCAATTTGCATGGGAGTTGCCACACCACCTTTTCCAATAACTCTCATATTTCTCCATGAGTATGGTATTAGTTTCACATACATACATACATATGTATTTCCATACCAAGCTTGAGTGCTTTACCCCAAACATTTGAAGAGATATGCAATATGAAACTTTCAGTCAGTATGGGAGGTGCTACGCCTCTTTTCCAAAAACGCCCATTTTTCTCCGAGAATATGAACATGATTTCACACAGTATTGGAAAACTGTTAATCTGATTAACGATTAAGAATTAACGATTAAAATGTTAATCGCGTTTGACGATTAATATTAATTAGTCGTAATCAACAGTACGATTAATGATAACATTTTTTTAATCATTAATCGCTGGCAGCGATTACGTTTAATTAATTTAAAACATTAATCGGTAATCCAATTAAAAATAAAATCTGATTGATTTGTCGAGTTTGTCCGAGTTATACTAATTATTATTTGTATTTTACGCTTATAAAAAGCACATAATATAAAAAAATTATAATTATTGTTGTTAGTAATACATAAACTGGGAACTTTTACAAACCTAGTTTGTAAAACGTTTGTTGGTATATATCTTAATGAAAATGCGCACCAAATTGCTTAGATTGATGAGGAAACCCGACTTATCCATACCGGATTAACTTGCTTTGTGTGCGCAGGGAAATTCCAGCATAACTTAATTAATCACGAAACCTATTTGATCAAATTAAGAGTTAATGATTAAAAATTCATTTTTTAATCGCGGTTGCGATTAACTGATTAATCGGATTAAAATTAATCATGATTAACTGTAATCAGGTTGAATTTAATCGAATTAACTAACTGATTAAAACATCAATCGATTAATGCCAACATTGATTTCACATACATATCACTATACCAAGTTTCAGTTCTCTCCCACAAATAAACTACTAAATTTTGTTCTGATCGGAAAACCGGTTAAGGAAGTAGCCTATTTTTCAATCGAGGTCATAAACCATCTTTGAGCAAAATTTCATTTCCAGTCTAGGTCATAAGCTATTTGTGTGCAAACTTTCATGCAAATCAGTTCAGTCATTTACGCGTACTAATTTAATTAAACTTTCATAATACATGATAACTCTTAAAATTCATAGTAGCCTATTTTCCAACATAGGTCATAAGCTATCTCTGTGCGAAATGTCATGCAAATCTGTTCAGTCGTTTCCGCGTATTAATTTAATTAAAATTTTACAGGTGGCAACTCTTTCAAAAAATTGGCCTATTTTCCACTGTAGGCCATAAACTATCTGCTTGCCTACTTTCTAACCTAGGTCATAAGCTATCTGTGTGTAAAATTTCATGCAAATCCGTTTAGTCGTTTCCGCGTATTAATTTAATTAAACTTTTTTTAACAGGTGGCGACTTTTCCAAAAATTACCTATTTTCCACTGTAGGTCATAAGCTATCTGCTTGCAAAATTTCATGCAAATCTATTCAGTCGTTTCCGCGTATTAATTCATTGAAAGTTTTTTAACAGGTGGCAACTCTTAAGGAAAGTAGCCTATTTTCCAATCTAGGTCATAAGCTATCTGTGTGCAAATTTTCATGCAAATCCATTCAGTCGTTCCCGCATATTAAATAAATTAAACTTTTTTAACAGGTGGCAACTCTTAAAAAATATAGCCTATTAACCAATCTGGCCCTTAAGCTATCTGCGTACATGCATTTCATGCAAATCCGTGCAGTTGTTTCCGCGTGATGATTTCCCAAACATCCAAACATACAAACTTTCACATTTATAATATTAGTAAGATTCGAATCATTGTTTGCTTCCATTTCGGTCAACCGCGCAAACTAATTACTAAAGAAATGACGTACAAAAATAGCAGATTTTGGTTACTTTTGAATACGGGTTCATCGGGAGCGCTATAAAGATAGAGGTATAAATGCTTGAAATAAATATATGTTGAGTCAAATCGGTTTTTTTTTTAATGCGTAAAACAAGATAAAAGTCAGAAGGACGAAATTCGTGGATGTTATCGAGTTTATATAAGTCCTTAACATATAAAATAAAACGCGAGACTTAAGTTTATGTTTTATTTCAAACTTTATTAGGCGGCACTATGTGCCTTTAGCTCGCGAGTGTTTAAGACTAACTTATCTATAAGCTACCGCTTACAAACTAACCTAAGCCTGAGCCGGCCTACGTGACCAAAGATGCCTGGTCAGCAGAATGGGGATTGCGCATGTTTCTCTCACCTGAAGTGTTTGGTTTGTTAGTTGCGCGTGTTTCGCTCAACTAAGGTGTTCAATTTCCTTAGCTAAGACGGCGGGTTGCGCGTGCAGCGCAATTGCATTTTTGGTTGCAATATGATCCCAAAATATGTGAGCGTTTTGCCGGTGGAATTGTGTGGGAACGGAATCGCATGATAATTTGCTGATTGTGTGGAAATTGCTTTAACAAAGTATGGTATTAACTTATAATTTTTTTCAAAACCAAATATTGCGAAATTTCAAGGATACAATTTTAAAAGGACATTTTCAATACTTACTAGTCCTCATGCACCAAAACATTGAATCTGCTTAAATTCTACAGAATTTCGTCTTTAATTTGATACCCATAATTCTTCTCTAAGCACTTTTCACTGAATTTTTGAATAGTTTTTGCAGTACTGACGTCAGGGGGAAAAACTAATATCGCAATTTTACTATGTGTGGTTTCGCGAATATATTGATTTTTGTGAGTAAAATTTACTATCGCCCGGTGTTATATGTATAATGAGCTAGATATGTATAAAAAAAAAATGATGATGTGAAATAAAAAAAAAGAAATCTAGCCAATACTGGTCAAGGAAAGGAGTTTCTAATATTGCCAATAGTGGAAATTACAACTTCCGATAATCCCGGGATTACTTGCCAAGAATCCCGGGATTTTCGAGCACTAGGTAAACATTACACAAAATTTATCGAAGCTTCAATGACGCCATAATGGCTTTATTTCACTCTTTCGTAGTGAAAAATAAGACCATACGCAAAAATATGGCTTTATTTCTCAATGTAAAGTAAAATAAAGCCATATGTCGCTTTATTGCACGGCATAATTTTAATTCGCTGCACTATTTCCATGTCGTTGTAAGGCTCATACAGGTCATCGTTCCATCGTCTGCGGTACTCTCCGTCGCCAACGCGTAAAGGCCCGTAAATCTTCCCCAAAATCTTTCTGTCGCATACCCAAAGAGCCGCCTCATCGGATGCTGTCATTGTCCATGTATCTGCGCCATATACCAATAATACGATTGCCAGACGTACTGGTTTTATCAGTACAGTACTGATTTTTCAACTCTTGTACTGATTTTATTAATTTCTTCAATCAGTACGCTAATGTCCTGATTTTGCAAAATTTGTACTAATTTGTACTGAATTTTCAATTCAAACAAAATATTTTAGGATTTTCGTAAGGTTTTTACATAACGTTGGAACTTCCTTAAACTGTACTGTAAAAAGTAAAAATAAATTAATTTAGTTATAGTTGGCGTGTTTCAGATAATGTTTGATATGCCCAACAACAACAGAAAGATAATTCGTTGTATGGGCATATCGACGGATCGTTACGTACAAGTTGCCATAAATTCATGGAGATTAAATTATTTAAAACGAAGGCTGACGTTTCTTTGTCGTGTGTTTTTAGGTACCTCGAAAACAGCTGTCAGTTTAATAATAATAAATTTGAATATTCGAATGGCTTTTTGCCCATAACTTACAATTCTTATTTCACGACATTGTAAACGAGTTTTGCATACATAGAGTTAGATACTCATTATTGCGAATTCTTCGTCTTTCAAAGTTTTTGTGTAGTTGAAAAAATTATTGTAAGCCATGAGGAAATATAGATGAAGCCCTTAAATAGTGGTACTTTTCCACAGTTTGAAAAAATATGTAATTTTGTTTTTTTATTTTTGCAATACCACACTCAAACGAAGCAACTGAGAGAATCTTAAAAATAAGTTTGCTTCCTGAGGCAAAGAGAAACCGACTTATAATTAAAATTTTTGAAAGTGAGCTTCAAATTAAATTAATTAATTTTAAAATGAAATGCAAGGCGAATTCATATAAGGTGGTATCGATTCAACAAATACAACAATTACTTGTATTTTGTTTTTGCTTTTAGCTGGTGATTCTCTCACGGATCTCTTTGCACTTAGACATTTAACTTAGAAGTCAAAAATCTATAGTTCTCCAAGTTTCTAAGTTAGGTTGTTTTTTAGGTAACTACATACACGTGCTGCTCATTTGCCAGATATACAATTTTCAAGTCAAGCCAAGTCTAAGTCTTGCATAACTGAGCTTTTAGACTTTCCATACACAACGCAAGCGGTTTTATCAAACTTCAACATGGCGGCCAGAAAATCAAAAAGTTTTGATTTTTATTAAAATTACCTTCAGCGGCTCGTCAAACCCCATTCACAACACAAATAGCTTGCAGCAAAGGGATATTTTGCTCTTAAGCGTAGTTCCCCAGTACGTTTTGTCAACGTAAAATTGAATCAGAAAATTTTCAGAAAAATAGGTGAAAACGTACCCTTTTCACAACCACTTTCGGTACCTTTGTAGACCTAATCCGCGTTTCATCCCCTTTTCTTCCCGTTTTCGGATTAAATTTCGGATTTTTTGCTGGCTGCGCTCGTGTATATATTACTTATTCTTTTAAACTTCTCAACCACACTGTCAAAGAGCGAATCAACACGATTTTAGAGGCAGTCTTCTTGTGTTAGAGAGGTACCCATTCGCAAAGCAAATCGAAGAAGAACGAAATACTTCAGACTTACGCCACTAGCGACGATTTTTAAAGCTATCGACAAATTTGTATAGAACAATGGTTTGAAATGGAGCAAGTGTGCGGACATATGCGGTGGTTGGAAAAACGAAAGGACCTATGTCTAGGATGAGGTAAGAGGCAGAAAACGGCACGAAAAGTCACCGTATGATCCCCCGGTATTGGATAACGCTGCGAAGATAACAGAGGCCTGCGAAATTAAAATACATCTCTGGTTTTTTCTAGCAGCTACATATTTCAATTTTTCCTAATAAACAATCGTGGTACAAAGCTCAAGAAAAAAATTAAAAATTAAATGTTAACAAGCCACAATAACATTGACAAATACATAGGAAGAGCCTGCCTGAAACTATACAATTAAGCAAAAAAAGCAAATGGATGTATAGAATTGACAACAACAACCACGCTGTCGAGTTTAAATAGTGGCAGACCAGCTGCACTTGATAGTAGGTAGTCAGTTGAATCAGGAAAATGAATTAGCAAACAAGAGTTTACGGGGTGTACATAGCTCAGTGGTTAACGCTTCTGACTTTGAACATCGATTACGCAGGTTGGATCCCTGCTGAAGTTTAGAAAAAAGAAGTCTGATGAGGAGATGTGGTGATCTCCGAAATAGCTGCTATAACTTCTACCGCTTAGACTTTGTTGCTTTTTAAATTTTTCCTAATAAACAATCGTGGTACAAAATGAAAATATAAAAAATCATTTATCACTTAAATTGCTTTCGTGAAATTGGCTGTAAAAATTATTTTTCTTCGCTGGTCATCGAAGATCGAACATCGAAAGTGAAATTATGAGCTATGTAACCGTGTCGAAATTTTCGTTGTGTATCGAATTTTCTGTCGAACAGAATTTTGCCTTCGATCGTGTAGCGAAGCGGTAGAAAATTGTGAAAAACTTATGATTTGCATTTGTGTTTTACTTTATGGCGGCTAGACAGTCATTTTAAACAATTTTTATTAATTCGGAAGACTACACTTAAACCCTTTTAAACATTTTCTACTCCTGGCCAGTCTACCAAGCTTTCATCCTCTGACGAATCGTTGAACCAGAACTCCGTTGTACTAATTTTCACCGCGTTTTTATAAACTCGCTCTCTTTTTGATTTCATTTTAATTTGCACAAATTTACATACATATGTATAAGCACACTATTTAGTTTGCTCGATTTGTAAACGAAACTTCTCAGCGGTGAAAAATATACTATTGTAAACAACCTAACCGAGCGAAATTCACAATAGCGCTATTCTTCATCGAATGAGCGTCATAATACCAAACGAAAATTCGTTCGATCAGCACTTTCGACCACAGTCGAATGCAACTCATAATAAGGGCCTTACTTTTACATTTCTATGTGAGACTACATTTTCAACAAATGCTTACATAAACAAGTACTTTTTAACCAAAAAAAAAACAAAACGGATTTCAATTCCCTTCTAAGAATTTAAGATTATCGTTAATCTATTCATGTGCCAATGATCGGATTTAAACCAAATTAGATCACTTGTCAGGTAACACCTTTCCTTTAAGAAAGAATTATAGTAATCGGTTAACGTGGTCCAAAGTTATGCGGTCATAGGTAAAAAAGTAATTTCTTCGTTTTTCGAAGTTAGCCTTCGAAATCGAGATATGGGCCTTCGAATTTCCAAATAGGCCTTTGGTAAACATTTTTCTTTATTATTATATGTAAATAACTAAAAAACTAAAAATATAGACGTAGTCCGCCTATTACTCTTATTTAAATGGTATATTTATACCTTATTTTGTGAAAACTGATATCACAGGTGCTATAAGGTCAGGTCTTCGAAAAATTAAAAACCTTATATTTCAAACAATTTTGAACTGATTTTTAAAAAAGTGGTATCGTTGTAAACGTAATATGCATATTTGTGTACTTCATATGTAAAAATTTGAGAAAAAACATTTAAAAGGAAAAAATACCTTTTTTTATAAAATAAATATTTTAAACTAAAAAAATTACTGGCGGATTTTTAAAAAATAGATATCGTTGTAAATGCAATCAAACCTCCTTTCTTCTGATATGCGTATTTGTATCCTTCATATATAAAAATGTGTGAAAGAACACTTAAAAGGAAAAAAACTTTTTTATAAAAAAAAATATTTTTAACAAAAAAATTACAAAACCAATTTTAAAAAAGTTTGTATCGTTGTAAAGGCGATTAAACCTCCTTTCTTCTGGTATCATATTTGTATACTTCGTATATAAAAATTTTGAGGAAAAACACTTAAAATCAAAAAATACCTTTTTTTATAAATAAAATATTTTAAACAAAAAAATTACAAACCGATTTTTAAAAAAATTGGTATTGTTTTAAAGGATACCAGAAAAATTATACTTTCTTAAACCCAAAAATTCCTATATTTATACACACACAAAAAAATTAATTAAAAAGTGAAAGGCTTGCTACGCCCTTGTATACAAAACAATTAAAGTATTTAAACCGTCGGTATATCATACGGTCAGTTTGTTCTTTTTGAGCGCATACATGGTTCCATAATAATGATTCCAGTTTCTTCATTTATGTATATTGTAACTATCAATATCTTATAAGGAGAAGTGTAATTTTTTTTTATCTAAAACTAATAAAGTTAGAAGGAGGAAATTCGAGGATGTGGTAGTTAACATATTAGTCCTTGACACATATTTTTTCAAAAATAAATAATGGAAATTTCCAGGGATATTGAAAGATAAAATTTTAAAAGAACATTTTCAATACTTATTCGTCCTGGTGCACCCAAAAATTCAATTTTTTTTCTATTCTACAGAATTTTTCCTTTTACTTCATACCCATATAGTTATTCAACAATGCACCGCATCTTTTGGATAATTTTCTTATTCAATCATAATGACGTCAGACAGCTAAACTAAGAACGCAGTTTTACTATATTTGGCCTCCAGTTTTGTGAATTTATTGATTTTTTCGTTTGTAAAATTGACTCCCGCAAGGTTTCGAAATAAGCCATTTGTGCAAGAAACAAAAGTGGTACATGGTTTAAAAAATGCAATAACATTTTTCTTGTTGCAAATTTTTTGCAAAGAAAAAAACTTAGCAAAAAATTAGTTTCCACCAAAAATCCCGGAAAAAGTTCAATTGTCAGCAATTTTTGATTCTCTATCACAAGTGTGACATGAGATAAGAATTTTAAGAAAACTTTTGACTCTAAGAAAAAAGGCTGAATGCATGTTGAAACTCGTATAACTTTACAAAAAACTGCGATAAAAAATTCTTTTACACGTTGGTTACCAGTAATCATAGAAACAACGTGGTGGAGTTTGAATAAAATGCCGCTGTAAAATTTTTTTCCTGGTACACTTGGCAAATTTTGCCTCACATATATGTATATATTATGTACCAGAATTAGTAAAGGCAGATATAAATCTGTGGTCATATGCAACAACCGCCTAAGTCGACTTAAGAAAGAATTGAGTTATATATGCTATCGTATTCTGCAACTCCATGTGTATGTGATATCCCCATCTCGCCAGCTAGGCCATTTAAAAAGAAGACGAACATATTTTGGTTTCACCATAAGGATAACATTACAATCCAAATGTTTAAATCGTTTATTCTCGAATTCAGGTTTTTCGACTTAGGCGGTTATTGCTCATGGACACAGAAATATTCGATTTACATCGTGATTGGAACTATGCAGAAAGTTTCAAGTCCCTATCTTCTCGGAAAGATAGTTTAAAATAGATTAGAGATTTTCGCACGATGAGCAAGTTAAATGAAAGCTTTTAAAATACAATAAAACTGTATAAAACTGTATGTAGATGAGCAACATCTTTTCTTGAATGTATTTTATTTGTATCTTATTTTCACACTTTATTATAGTATGCTAGATGTGACCACTTCAAAGCTTTGTAATATTTAAAAATCCTAGCTCCTAGAACGTAAAATTTTAAATCGGTCTCAGAGACCGAGAAATATGAACGTGTCTAAAAAGATCAAAAAAGTCAGGAAGGTAAAGATTCTACCAAAATTTTGCTGACAAAACTTTTTTGGACATTCGAATTTTCAAACAACTAATTTTCTCGTGTTGTGGGCCCTGATAGATGTGGGGTTCCTGGGGCACGGCAATGTGTAGGTATATGTATGTATGTATAGATTTCCAAATTTCAAATGAATACGATTTCGCGAAGTATACTGCCTCCAGTGCTGCTGGTGGATCTACTTTTTGCAAAACTGCATTTGACCACCTGTAAAATATACATACATATGTACATACGTAATTAGTTATAAGTTCCAAAAGTTCATTTTAATTAAATAAGTCGTTAGAAATTATTTAAAAAAAATTCATACATACATATGTGTGTACCTTTTGGTGACGATTCATTTTTTTGTTTTTCATTAGCTTTCGTTTGGTGTAAATTTTGTTCAAAAAAAAAAAAAAATTCTACTAGATAGACTGATTTCCGTTTTGTACCTAATGTGAAATAGAAATTTCACTGACTACGAATTTGAATGCTGCTGAAACGGAATCGCTTCTGTGTACCCATTGAATTTTTATGAGTTAGGCGCTGAGCTAATAAGTTATCTAGGCATTTTCTCTTCTATGGTCACAGTAGCTCCGGCTTTCTTTTTATTTTGAACTTGTTTATTCGCACTATCATCTCCCAACCTCCTCCTCTAACCCTGACATCGGACAACTCCTACAAAACTGCAGTCGCGTTGCTGGAGAGTACTTACTATATACATATGTAAGTTTATAAAGACGCGCTCTATGACATCCATCTGCTGCAAGCTTTTTATTTTCCCCGCCGTCTTCGCAATACATTTGTAGCTGCTAGCAAACCGGTTAGTCGCATTGTCTTCAGAGTTTGTATTCAAGCATCGCACCAAATGTACAAGATCCAAAATTGTCAGCAGAACTAAGAAAACAACTTCCAAATATATGTAAAAGAAGGTGGAAACAACCAATCCAAACATAAATACAATTGGATTGGACATACTATGAACATTAGGGTGCTTTTTTTGCAACTATTGTTTTTTTTTCACTCCTACCTCGAAATCTGTGGAAAATACCTATAAAAAACTCCATGAAAATTTTAACCCTTAATAGTAATGTTAAGTACTCGCCCAAGGCATGCAAAGATTTCCCATATAAATTAGGCGTAAACTTTGAGTTTTTTCTTCAAAACTCTATAGATCGGAGGCATTTTATGGTACAATCTGGGTTTCAATGATGGGAAGAATTGAATGCTTGACAAAAGCGTTCATTGCAGTATAATTCTAACTCCCACCAGCGAGGTAGTACGGGTCACTAAACCAAATTTTTTCATGAAATTCTCCTTTTTTACCCCGATCTCGAAAATAACAAGAGCTACAGGAAAACTATAAATGACAAATTTGTAGGAAGTTTCAGAACACCAAAGCGCTAACATAGATATTTCTTGAGATATTGGGCTTTGAAATTGAGGTAGTGTGGAATTTTCATGGACTATTAAGCTAAATTGTTGAAATCGTTGATCAACTTCAAAGTCCAATATCTCAAGAGATGTGGATATTAGCGATTTGGTATTGCAAAACTTTTTTGTAGAAAATTTAATGTCCTACAAATTTGTCATTTATAGTTTTTCTGTGTCTCTTGTTTTTTTCTTCGAGATAGGGGCAAGAAATTAGAATTTCATTTAAAAATTAGGTTTAGTGACCCGTACTATTTCGGTCGTAGGAGTTAGGATAACACCGCAACGAGCACTTTTGTAGAGCTTTCAATTCTGAAGAAAACCCATCATTGATGAAGATTAAACCATAAAATTCCTCTGAGCTGTAGACTTTTAAAAAAAAAACTCAAGGTTTACGTGTATTTTATACGGGAAATCGTTGGACGCCTTGCGCGAGTACTTAATGTTAATATTAAGGGTTCAAATTTTCAGGGAGTTTAGGTGTTTTCCACAAAATTTCGAGGTATGAGTGAAAAAAACAATAGTCGCAAAAAAGCACCCTAATGTACATACATTAAAGGTACTAGCTAAAACAGAAAAAGCAAAATCTGCTGCTGGTTTGTGGGTCAGTAATGTGTGAAATCATTTTAATACTCAGTTCTATGAAGCTCAGGAACAGGGATACCGTTTAGATCTAAATAGATCCAATTGGATACATTTCTAGACGGATTTTTGCGAAATACTTATTTTTTCCGATCAGTATAAATGTGGATACTTTTTTAAATAGGCCAAAATTTTATATTTTCCATAAGTTTTTTTCGTTAAAAAATCGATTTCTGTTAAAGATGGTAGAAAATATTATGTTTTCTAAATCTATTAAAAATCACTACTAAATCGTGAAATTGAAGCATTTTATTTTTTGTGAAAGAAGCAATGAACATATGAAGAGACGTCACCACAATAGGTATAAGCGTAATTGTTTTAATTAGCTAAAAAGGGTGATTTAAGCAATATCTTAATATATATATATAAAGTAAATATATCGTCACTAGACACGAATAAAGGCGCGCTAATGTTTCGACGGCGAAAAAGACGCATACAAACATTTTACGAAAAAAGGCGCTTAAGAAAAACTTCGACGAAGAAAGACGCGTAACTTAGTTGACTGCGAAGAAAGACGCTTAATCACAGATTTATACTTGGCGAAGGACTGTCACTTCAGCACTATTCCCCAAAAACTATTAACGGAATGTACATATTATTACACCCGCAAACATAGTTGACCACGAAAATAAGTTTACGCGTCCTTCTTCGCCGTCAAATATTTTAACGCGTCCTTCTTCGTCGTCAACTATGTTAGAGTCTTTCTTCGCTGAAGTTTTTTTTATGCGCCTTTTTTCGCGGTCAACTTTTGACCTCGCGCCTTTATTCGTGTCTAGTGACGATATACTCCTTCTGTAGTGATCACTTTTATATCACATATTTTCATTTCTTAATTTAACAAGTAATTTTTAAGCAAAAAACCCGACTTCAATTCTTATATAAAAATTTAATATTATCGTTAATTTCTTCATGATACAATGATTGGATTTATACCAAACTAGTATGGACCACGTAAGAGGTAACACCTTTCCTTTAAAAAAAAAGAATTATTGAAATCGGTTAACGCGTGGTCCAAAGATATGCGGTAACATACATAAAAAAAATCCGACGAATTGATAACCTTCTCCTTTTTGTGAAGTCGGTTAAAAAGAAAAAAAATCTCATTGTCGTTTAAAATAAGCTATTTAAAAAATAATTTTGATTTATTTAAGGAAATTTTTATGAATTTTACTGAAAAGACTTTAAATAGACTCTAAAAAATGTTTGTTCAAATTGCGTATATTAAGAGAGGTAACCAGTTTCCGCTTGAAAAAGTGTATTTAATTGCAAATATGCGTTTTAGCTAAATATATGGTCGATGCCTTTGCAAAACCGCCTATTGACCATTTGCGAAACCGCCTAAATTTCCGTTGTGGCAAAAATGAGATTTGGCGACCCTGAATGCCAGGCATCGTGATTTATGCATAAAAGTCGTAAATTTGTTATTAAACAAAGAATTGTAAAATAGCTAGAGAAAATATTGCGTTTTCGCTCGTCTGTAAAATGTGAGTTCCGTAATCAGCGTCCGGACTTTGCTCCGATCGCAGTAGATTTACTCCGATTTCTTTTTTAAATTTAAAATCTACTCCTTACTCCTGATTCTTCTTCTAATTTGGCGCTGTAACCGCCTAAGCGATTTTGGCCGAGTTCAGCAAAGCACGCCAGTCGTTTCTCTTCTGTGCCAACTGACGCCAATTGGAAACGCCAAGTGATGCCAAGTCCTTCTCCGCCTGATCTTTCCATCGCAGTGGGAGCCTCCCTCTTCCTCTGCTACCACCAGTGGGTTCCGAGTTGAATACTTTCAGAACTGGAGCATTGGTGTCCATTCGAACGACATGGCTAAGCCAGCGGAGCCGCCGTATTTTAATTCGTTGCGTTATGTCCACGTCGTTGTGAAGCTCATACAGCTCATATAGCTCATCGTTCCATCGTTTGGGGTACTCGCCGTCGCCAATGCGTAAAGGCCCGTTAATCTTCCGCAAAATCTTACTCTCGAACACTCCAAGAGCCGCCTCATCGGATGTTGTCATTGTCCATGCTTCTGCGCCATATACCAGCACAGGCATGATAAGTGACTTATAGAGCGTGGTTTTCGTACGCCGAGAGAGGACTTTACTGCTGAATCAGTCCAAAGTAGCACTTGTTGGCAAGAGTAATTCTGCGTAGGATTTCCATGCTGAAGTTATTATCAGTGTTAATGCTGGCTCCCAAGTAAACGAAATTCTCTACTTCCTCAAAATGACAACTGTCAACAGAGACGTGGATGCCAAGGCGCGAATGTGCTGACTGTTTGTTTGATGACAGGAGATACTTCGTCTTGTCCTCGTTGATCGCCAGACCCATTCACTTTGCTTCCTTATCCAATTTGGAAAAGGCAGAACAGACCTAGCGGTTCTTGTTACCGATGATGTCGATATCATCCGCGTACTCCAGCAATTGCATTTAAAAAATTGATCCTGAGCGGTTGAGATCTGCAGCTCTTACTATGTTCTCCCACATCAGATTAAAGGAATCACATAAAAGGCAGTCGCCCTGTCTGAAACCCCGTTTGGTAGCAAACGGCTCGGAGAAGTCTTTCCCAATTCTGACGGAGCTGGTGGTATTACTCAACGTCATTTTACACAGCCGTATGAGTTTTGAGGGGATGCCAAATTCAGACATAGCGGCGTATACGCAACTCCGTTTAGTGCTGTCGAAAGCGGCAAAGTCGACAAATAGGTGGTGAGTGTCGATCCTTTTCTCGCGGGTCTTCTCCGAGATTGGACGTATTGTGAATACCTGGTCTATGGTGGATTTACCAGGTCTGAAGCCACAATGATAAGGTCCAATCAACTCGTTGATGGTGGGCTTCAGTCTTTCGCACAATACACTCGATAAGACCTTATAACCTATGCTTAGAAGGCTGATCCCGCGGTAGTTGGCGCGTATGGCGGGGTTGCCTTTCTTGTGGATTAGGCAGGGCACACTTAAATTCCAGTCGTCGGACGTGCGTTCATCTGACCATATTCTGACCAAGACTTGATGCATGCACCTTATCAACACCTCCCCGCCGTCAAGCAGGCTGTCAGCTCCAGCAGCTTTGTTGTTTTGCAGCCACATTATTGCTATTCGTACCTCGTCATAGTCAAGCGGTGGAACGTCGACTCCGTCATCATCGACTGCGGGCTCGGGTTCTTCTTCTCCACAACTTTCCGTGCTGCTACCATTCAGTAGGGCGGAAAAGTGTTCCCTCCATAACTTAAGTATGCTCTGAACATCGGTTACTAGGTCGCAATTGTTGTCCTTACAGAAATACGCCCTGGTCTTGAAACCTTCCGTAAGTCACCTAACACTCTGGTAAAATTTTCCGGCATTCTTCCTGTCGGCCAGCATTTCAAGCTCTTCGCACTCACGTACTTCGGCCTCTCTCTTCTTATTGCGGCAAATACGTCTCGCTTCCCTCTTCAGATCCCTACAGCGGTCCCACAGAGCGTGCGTTGCGTCCGATCGCAGCGGGGCCCTGTAGGCGGCACCTTTTTATCTGCAGCTTCCTGACATTCCTCATCGTACCAGTTGTTCTTTTGCACTCGAGTGGTCCGAGTCGATGTTTGGGCCTCGGAGTGTGCGTACGTCTAAAACAATGGAAGCGTGCCTTCCGTCTATCACAACATGATCGATTTGGTTTCTCGTTTTTCGAACCGAAGACAGCCACGTAGCTTGATGGATGTTTTTATGCTTGAACCTAGTACTTGCATACTACCATGTTTGGGGCGAAGTCGATCAGCCTCAATCCATTGTCGGACGTTTCGTCGTGGAGCTGAATTTTCCGACGGTGGTTCCAAAGATCCCTTCCTTGCCCACCCTGGCATTGAAGTCGCCTAGCACGATTTTGATATCATGACGGGGGCAGCGCTCGTAGGTGCGCTCCAAGCGCTCATAGAAGAGATCCTTGGATACCTCATCCTTCTCCTCCGTCGGGGCATGGGCGCAGATCAGCGAGATGTTGAAGAATATCGCTTTGAAGCAGATTATGGCTAGACGCTCTTCCACCGGGGTGAACGACAGTACTCTCTCCCACCACAAATCCAACACCGAATTTGCGCTCCTTTACATGGCAGGTGTAGCAGACGTCGCAAGGCCCAAGACATTGCTTGCCTTGCCCAATCCCGTACTCCCTACTCCGCTTGACCTAAAATATGCTCAGATTTTTTACCTTTTTCCATTCACATTAAGAATTTGTTAAAAATAATATGGTTACTTATAAAATTTTGCTCAATAACTTCTGTGGCAACCACCAAGGTTTGGTATAGCAAAGTGTAACAGAAGTTGTCACTTTTACTCTTTAACATTCCTTTCTGAATCACTTTTTATTTCCCAAAGCAAGGGATTGACTACGGACCAGAAAAATGTTTTAGAAAGGTGTATGTTTAGTTACTTAGCAGAGTGTATGCTGACGTTAGCTATTTTACCGCATTGTAGTGCTGCTGCCGAAAAAAAAAATTTCAGAGATGAATCTCATTGAAATTAAATACAGGAACAGGCTTAATGTCGAAACAGTTGAAAATTAAACCAAAGGTCAGAAATTTATGCACCATCTGATAATTTATTAATTTTTTTATTTATACATTTATTGACTAAAAGTTTGTTTTGAATACTATTTGGAGATTAAGCTGATTTACAAGCACTCCGTACAAATGTTTTACAATTACAATGTAAACAACATGTGATGAAATGAAAAACTACCAGTGATATACATACATATCGCACACTAAATCAAAAACCGTCACAATTCAAAAAGTCCTAAATGTTCCGGAGAGGTAAAAAACTGTTGATGCGCAATCGACGCAAGCAAAAACAAAATGTTTTAGTAGTATTTTTCCAGTTAAAGAAGAAATTTTGGCGGACGTTGGGTATATGGTCTGTGAACTGTTTTATGGAAAAAAAATAAATTAAGAAAAATTTTGAGTTGTGCCGGTTTTTGATTTAGGGTGCGATATCGTCGTTTAAAGTACAAAACCGCGTATCGTCATTCTACAAAACCGCGTAACTGACATTTACTGGAAAAATTGGATTTTCTCACACAAGCTCTTGGCTCAATCCTTATCCATTCGTCCTGAAATATATTAGCCGGAAATGCGACTGCTTTATAAAGAACAGAACCATTTTGACATATGAGTGTTTTTATTCTCTAGAAAATAATTTATGCAACCACACATTCGCGGTTTTGCATTTTGTTGATACGCGGTTTTGTACTTTAAACGACGACATGCAAAATAATGCGCTAGTATAGGAAAAAATTTGATCGAATTTAATAAAAAAATGTTAATCTGCTCCGATTTTTCGAGTCATTTACTCCCGAATCGAGTTTCAGTAGTCCGAACGCTGGCTTCACTCCAGAGTAGGGTAACCACTTTTTCAAATGCCCAGACCCCGAGCCTGAAAAATGGAATTATTACTCCAGTAAAATAGCTATATACGCAATGCTTCTTTTAGAATTTTTTCATGAAGCTCTTCTCCATACACATGTGGAATAATCAATTCAATTTTTGGCGAACATGCAGGCATTTCGTCATGAGTTATAACATTTTACTTTGAAGTAAGTACATAGATCGCTTATGGCGAGTAAACATTTTGTTGATGTTTTAAGGGGAGAAATTGTCATTTGGCAAACCAAAAGTGAAAACCATGATACAAAAAAGAAAGAAAAATTTAAAAAATAACAGGCTCTGTGCCAAATTTTTGCATTTGTGCTAAAGGCTGTTCTATTACAAAAAAAATCAAGTTACTAATGAAGAAAATCGATGGATAAATAAAGAAATAATAATTGGTCAAATGAAAATAAGCAAAGATTTTTTGTATGAACAAGTAATTTTTAGCAAAAAAACCGACTTAAAAAAATATACATATATCTATATACTTCATGATTCAATGATCGGATCCAAATGCCATACCAAATTAGTATGGGACCACCTCTGAGACACTACCTTTCCGCTGCAAAACGAATTATCGAAATCGGTTGACGTGGTCCAAAGTTATGCATACATAAAAAAAATAAATAAATAAAAAAAAAAATATTCCGACGAACTGATAACCTCCTCCTTTTTTGGAAGTCGGTTAAAAATTAGCAGAAAAGAGTGTTAATCATAAGCCACGGACACCTGAGTAACAAGTTTTTCTGCTCATATTTCATACAAAAAATCTTTGCGCATTTTCATTTGACCACTCATTACTTCTTTATTTATCAGTCGATTTTGTTCATTAGCAACTTGATTTTTTTTTGACAGAACGGGCTTTAGCACGAATGCAAAAATTTGGCACAGAACCTGTTAATTTTTTAATTTTTCTTCTGTTAAAGTAAATTTTTTTTTTAATTTGTTTATTAAAAACTTAAAAAAAATTTGGAATGATTAATTAATTTGTCAGAAACTATCAGTCCTATCGGAAAGTGAGGTTTATATAGTTTATGGATATTTTTATTAGTTCCTTATTTTTTTGTAGAATGATATCCAATTTTTAATTGAATTTTGCCCAAGTTTACCCTGCACACATTGAATAGTGGTAACAGGAGTCTCCACAAGATGCACTTATTCAGCCAAAGATTCAGCAGATTTTAAAAATATTATTTTCCCATTTAATATTAAATCGTCAACATCACTGAAGCGTAGGGATACTCACACTACTCACAAGTGCGCTACTATCGATACTTTTTCATCGTTACTTTTAACGAAATACTCGAGTAAAAATAACGATACTTTACTCGATACCCCACTATTTTAATACCCGGCGCAAGTCTTTCCGAAAGCTACCGCTACATGGTAAGCCGGGGTGTATCAATTTTGAGTAAATTAGTGTCCTTAAATTTCGAAATATTTAAGTTTCAAGCACTTCTGAAATATACCGTTATAAGAAAAGCGGCCGTAATTTTAGTGCGATTTCAATAATTTTCAACGTTTTGCTTTTATGTGAAAACACAATAACCATACCGAGTTTTGTTACATATTGGTCGAACGGATACCGAGATACATATATGTGATCATTAGTGGGCGGTGCCACATCCATTTTCCAAAATTTTATCATAAACGTATTTTTTGGTAAAGAATTGTTGCAAGCATCAATTTTGAATAAACTAGCTTTATTATTTACTGATTTATCGAAGATTTCGTATTTCTCTAAATTACCGTTATATGGGATGTGGGCGTGGTTATTGTCCGATTTTAAAAATTTTCGGACATTTCGTATGCTGTACCAAGGCCAACAACCGTGCCAAGTTTGGAAGAAATTGGTGCAGCTGTTACCAAGATATTACATGTGTGGTCGTGGCTACGCCCATTTTCCAAAAATTTATAACATTCTTATTTTTCGTCTAAAAGATATTGTTAATATCAATTTTGAGCGAATAAGCTTAAGTAGTTACTAAAATATCGCAGTTTTCGTATTTCTGAAAATTACCGTTATATGGGAGGTAGCCGTGGTTATTGTCCGATTTTGCCCATTTTCAATACCATCCGTCCTACGCCCCAAAGAAGTGCACTTACCAGGTTTCGTTAAGATATCTCAATTTTTATCGAGTTATCGTGTGTACAGATGGACAGACGGACGGACGGACGGACAGACAGTCACCGCTTAATCGATTTCTCTTTGCATTCTGATCATTTATGCATACATTTGTCTATGTATATCTCGATTCGTTTTCCCTGTTACAAACAACCGTTATGTGAACAAAGTTATAATACCCTTGTGCACAAGTGCGCTCGGGTATAAAAACCAGAAAAAATAAATGTATGTATTTAATGCTGTCAAACGCCGTTTTCTTGCTTAAAAGAAATTGGAGGAAAAAAGCCATTTTGGTAGGTTTTTGAACCCGCTCTCGGTAGGAAAGAAAGTTTTTCAGTGGTAACCCTGGACGCAAGTATATGCAGAAAACACAGAAAACACTGCTGCTGGGAAGATTGCATTAAAAATACTAGTGACTTTTACTTTTACATTTCTATGTGAGACTGCATTTTCAACAAATGCTTACATAAAAAACAAATACACCAGCAAGCTTTCAGGGTAAAATTGTTAAAGCTCCCGATAAACTTAAAGAAATTATTGAAATCATCACAACAATTTCAGTCCTCCATTAAAACTAAAGGAGCATAAAGTTTGCATTGCGTTTTCTTG
>NW_023459260.1:64923-66926 GCF_013731165.1 Rhagoletis pomonella | reverse complement strand
GGTCGAGCGCCGAATCCATTGGCCGTCTGTTTTGATTGCAGCTTTTCGACGTTGAACTTTCCTTGGATTATTGGGGGCCCTTTTTTTTTGTTGCTCCGAGGTTGGGTCGTATATTGGATGCATCAATATAGTAGTGCGAGTCGATGTTTGGCCCTCGGAGTGTACGTATGTACATCTAAAACATGGAAGCATGCCTTCCGTCTATCACAACATCCTCGATATGGTTTCCCGTTTTTCGATGTGGATACATCCATTTAGCTTGATGGATCTTTTTATGCTAGAACCCAGTAATACATACTGCCAAGTTTCGGGTCCCGGCGAAGTCGATCACCCTCATCTAATATGTACGCTCTAAGCTAAGAGAGCCTTGGATGCCTTGGATGCCTCGTCCCTCTCTTCCATCGGGGCATTGGCACATATGAATGAGATGTTGAAGAATCTCGCTTTAATGCGGATTGTGGCTAGACTTTCGTCCGCTAGAGTGAACGCCGGTCTCTCCCCCCCACCCCCCACAAATCCAACACCGAATTGCACTCCTTTACGTGGCAACTGTAGTAGACGTCGCAAGGCTCACGCTTACCTTCCTCGCCCCGTCCATCGCATTTCGTGGATGGCGGTGATGTCAACCTTTATTTTCCCTAGGACATCAACCAGCCAGGCACCATCCCGATTAAGGATTTGGATATTTCAAGTGCATACCCTAAAATCATAGTCCTTCCTATGTTTGCCGTGATCGCCACCAAAAGAAAGGGGTATCATCCGAGGCATGTGTTTTTTTTCATTGGGCAGGGTTTTAACGTGGCGGGGCCCAAACCCAGCGCACGCGGGCCACTCCCAGTTGAATGGCAGTCAAAAGCTTTGCAGTACTGGGAAATGTACAAAACATAGTGGTCAAAAGCGAATATCTCAACTAAACCCTGATGTATTTTTTAAATTCATAGCTCTACATACCTGTATAGTAAACCAAATAGCCGGACCAGACGTTAATCAAAATAAAAAATGTAAAAAAATAAACTTTTTTCCCTATACTCTGTAATATTCCTCCGCAATTTTGTTAGGTAAACTAATAATTTATAATCATTGCTTTGCTGCGAAATATCTTCTCTTAAATTATATACATAGGTATGTATAAATATGAGGTCATATTGAAAATTTTGAGTATGCAGGTTTTTTATACTGGTATATTCATTTATGCTAAATATATTACTTGGGTTTGTTTTGTCACACTTAAGAAGTAAACGTCTTGGCTGTTCACCCAACCGGTCTATAGTTTTATCAATAATCTCAGATTGGTTCTGTGATACAAAACTTTCGTTGTACGCTTAGAAAAGACACAAACCTAAAGACAAAGTAATAAACAATTGCACTATTTTTGCTCAATGTCGACTGCAGGCAGGTTTTTACCCTTTTTAAATGGAAGTGCTTTGAAGTTAGAGAGAATAACTTGATACAGAACCGGATGATCCACATATCCACTTTTTAAATCAATTTACTAATTATTTTGATAGCTTTGGGAGTATAATTTGTTATACAGTATATATATAGGAAACTCCTTGAAAGTTAGGGGGGCCGAAATTAAAGCATTTAGGGGTACTATTTTTGAATATCTAGGCAAAAATTTGGAAGTTAGGGGGGGAGGGCCCGGGCCCGCCCTTCCACTACCTGGCTACGCCCATGTACATAGATATTAGTAAGTGTGATTTTCACAGAAATTTTGTTGATGTGATGAAAGAAAATCAATAATTACAGTTCACTGATGATATTAACACTAGGTTCTTTCCCTAACAAACCGGACCGGATCCGGTAATTAGAGAATAAAAAAAAAATGCTTTCAAAAATGGAACAAAGTCCAGAAGTACGGGAACGCAAAGAACCACATTTCGTGCCTACAATTTGAGAAACATCTGATTCACGTTGTTTTTGTTTTTGTCAATTAAATGCAAACACCTGGAAATGGAATTTGAGAAATTTGATTTTAAGTATATATGTTAAGATTGAAAATA
>NW_023459260.1:0-39923 GCF_013731165.1 Rhagoletis pomonella | reverse complement strand
CTACTGCCGTGTGCTGTCCTGAAGCTTTCTCTACAATACGTGGCGCTTCTCTTGATGCACTGCTGCACTTACCGTCACTTTGTGTCTTCATACGAGGGAAAGCTTTAAAGGCCACCTGCAGACTAAAAAGAAACAGACGCTGGTATAACACTGAGTGGGGCAAGGCGGAAATTGCTAGCGGCAGAGATCTGAACACTTGTGTTTTTTTTATGCCACAGGATAATTGGCCACCTTTACCTTTGTTGAAGAGATTCTTTAATGTTTAGTTCCCTACGACTGAATGCTGGTTTAATACCAGCACTGAGCCCGGAATCACACATAATCGAATCTTCAATGATGGCTCCAAAACTGACTCTCTCTTGGACTTTTCTCTGGGCAAGTATGCCTCGGTCTTCCAGGCTGAGGTGTTTGCAGTGACAGCCAAACTGCACCTAAGGCATTGGGCAGCCCTCTAACTACTTACTTCCAAGCTCTGGGCGCCAGTTCAACCGGCAGTAACTCCTATCGTCCATAACTATAATATCTATCATAGCATGGAGCACCGAAATTAAAGCCTTACCTTTGCAAAGCACATCCAAATCTTTTTCGGTGACTGGATTTAGAAGAAACTAATTTAATAATAGCTAATTTTTGCGGTGGACATCATATTTCCCGGTCTTTTATTTCAAAGAAAGAGTCAGTTGGTTGCGTTTTCAAATATGCCGATGTATGACTTTCAATTTTCGTTATTGCTCCGATCGAAGACAAATTTCCTTTTAATTTTCTAAATATATATTTTTTTACACTAAATAATATTGAGGATTAGGTATGGTAGCACGAAATGACACAATCTGCTTAATTGTCAGGTAGTTAATATGGCGCCCGAAAAGTGACAATGAAACTACCTTCTTTTTTGCATCATGGCCATACCTAGTTCTCAATAATCATTTATTTATTGTGAAAAAATTATTTACATTTATTAATTTACATTTTATTAAAAGGAAATTTGTCTTCGAACTGAGCAATAACAAAAATGGAAATTCATACATCGCGATATGTGAAAAACAACCAACCAACTTTTTCTTTGAAACAAAAGACCGGTAAATATGTTGCCCACCGCAAAAATTAGTTATTAAATCCGTTTACTCTAAAGCCAATCACCGAAAAGTATTTGGATGTGCTTTGCAAACGTTAGCCCCAGTAAGGCTTTAATTTCGGTGCTTCGTGATATGAAAGATAATATAGTTATGGACGATAGGAGGTACCCCCTATTAAACTGGTACCCAGAGTTTGGAAGTTGTATCTTTCCATGTGCTTTATTGATATCATCTCATGAGAGTTTTTCAACTGAACTTATAGTCTAACATTTGGACATTCAGAGAGCTGATAATATAATGTGTATAACAGTAGTTAGGGGTTGCTGCCTACACATTCTTACACCTTTCCCCCAAGATATTATTTTAGCGTTAAACAGTGGCGTAGCCAGGGGGATTTGGGGAGATTGATCCCCCCCCTTCGTGAAATGAAATTTTTTATTTTTGAATTAATAACATAATACCATTTTACCCTCCCGATTTATAATATTTTATTTCAGACTGATAACAAATTATCTTGTAATGAATATATAAAATTATCGGTGGGTGGATTATGTATTTGAATATTTGTGAAATACACTAGGCCATTTTGCTTAGTTCCCCACAGCGTTGGGAAATAATCTATAATCTATACAAAAACTGTACTTTTCGACTGTAAATTGCAACTTTTTAATTTGCTCATATGCATGCATGCATACATAGATTCCCTTCAAGACCAATGCTTTGATGGTATTCACGGGAAAGTTTATGTAGGTACATTTACATATTTTACACTTTTAACATAAATGTCAAGGCAAATATTTTAAGATACACTTCTTAACAAACAAATTTTTTTAAGTTATTATGAACGGATGAAGAATTTGAATTCAGTACTAAAACTTGACATTTCAAGTGCTTATCAAAACTTTATACATGTTAACTAGATTGGCCATTTATCTTAAAATTATATAATTTTAATTATTTGTTTATAAAAGTGCAGTTTACACTTTAACAAACCCCGTATAAATCCAAGGTCCAAACTTTCGTATAGCTTTTTAATTAGATTTCCTATAAATAGATATTTTGAGTATACAGTTTTTGTTCAATTCAAATAAAGCGCAAGTTTAAAATACATAGCTGCGAAAAATAAGAGTGCTTCTGACATACTTTGCACTGAGCTACGTAACTGTCTATGTCGTTGTTTATACAAACCCAGTAAAAAAGCATTCGAGCTCTTTTTTTCATTTTTTCACTGCCCGAGTGAGACACATGCAACCAATTTAGAACTTCATTTTGCAGGCTTTTGGGAACCAAAATTTTTTCACTCAACAAAACTAAACCTCCTTCGCATATAATCTCATTTTTTAGTTTAATTAAGTATTTTAGACAAGGTGACAAATTTTTTGCTTTGGGCCAACCCTCTTTAAAAAATTTTATTACTTCTGACAGCTCTATATCCTCTTGAGTTTCTTTTTCAAACAAATTTCGCTTCTCTTCAGACATATTAATGTGGTGAATGCAACCCTCCAAATTTATCTCTTCTGTTTTATCGAATTTTTTATCAGTGTATCGCGACATTACGTCTGCAAGGTGTAGGTATTTTCCCGGCACGTAGCAAAGCTTTAGCTTATACTTTTCCAACTTGAGTCTCATACGTTGGAGTCTCATCGACGGAATTTTATTTATACATTTTGCAAACAGAGGAACAAGAGGCTTGTGGTCTGTTTCAACTAAAATTTCACGCCCATATATATAGAAATTAAATTTTTTACAAGCGAATAGAATTGCAAGCAACTCTTTCTCTACTAGGCCTTATTTTTTTTCTGTGTCACTTAATGTTCGTGATGCCCACGAAATTGGTATTTTGCTCTGTAAACGACAAGCTCCGATGCCATAAGAGCTAGCATCCGTCTGAATCGCTTTACTTTTCAAAGGATCAAAATTTTGTAACGCCGTTGCATTTACCAAAAGATTTTTAATTTGACTAATGCAATCTGATTGTTTTTGCCACCAAATAAATTGAACATTTTTCCGTAACAACTCTCGAAGAGGCTCAGTTTCTCTTGCTAAATTAGGCAAGAAATCTCGTAAATAATTAACCATTCCTAATATTTTTTGTAATTCTTCTTCAGAGTCAGGATTTTTTAACTTTAAAATAGATACAACTCTGGATTCATTAACGGATAAACCGTCCTTCGAAAGTGTAAATCCCATGTACTTTACTTTTGGCAATCTGAATTGATGCTTGTCCTTATTAAATTTAATATTATTTGTCAAGGCTATATGCATAACTTCTTTAAGTATTTTATCGTGTTCCTCTAAGGAACTTGCAAAAATTAGGAGATCGTCAAAATAAATAAAAACTCGATTTATATTTCCAAAAAATTTATTAGTATACCTCTGAAATATCATCGGCGCAGGTTTTAAACCAAAAGGAAGTCTTAAATACCGATAAAGTCCAACAGGCGTACTCAAAGTACAAATATAACTAGACTTTTCATCCAAAACGATATGAAAAAACCCATCCTTTAGGTTCAGCACCGAAAAAACTGTCACGCCTACAAGTTTTGATCTAAGTTCTTCTAAAGTTTGAATGTTAAACTGCTCTAAAACTAATGAACTATTTAAATCTTTAGGATCAAGACAAATTCTAATTGTATTGTTTGGTTTTTCGACAATGACAATATTTGAAGTCCATTCAACCGGCTCCTGTACTTTTTTAATGATTTTAGTTTTTTCGAGGCGATTTAGCTCATCTTTTAAAGGCTGCATTAACTTTTGTGCAACCCTGCGATCTGGTCTAGCGATAGGTTGCACATTCTTTGTTAACTTTAATGAATAGGCTTCTGGAAATTTTCCGACACCAGAAAATACGTTTTTATTATTTTTCAACACATCACAATTCACTATTGTTTCCTCCAAACTTGTGCTATTTTTAATTTCAGCAACCCGCTTAATGAAGTTGAGTTCTTCACATGCTGCCCTTCCTAATAATGGTATTATTCCTGGGTTTTCTCTGACAACAATAAATTTATACGATTTTACGATATTATTAGCTGCACAAGTCAATTTTATCTCTCCTCTAACTTCAATCTCATATCCACCAAAAACTTTCAATGACACATTTGTTTTCTTCATTTTGTGAAGCAAACCCACGTGCCTGATGTTTTTTTCGAAGAGAATATTCTCGTCCGCACCTGTGTGTAGCTTAAAGGCCTGCTCAAACAGGCGCGGCTCGGTACAGCGCGGTATAATCCCGTACGATACGCGGTAACGATATACGCAAAGGCACTCAAACAGGCGCGGTGCGGTATAGCACGAAACATTGTTGCCATGTGACGGCACTCTACGCATTCCTCCTTCTAAATTTATACATATATTATAAATCTGATTTTCGCGATGGACAGCTCAAGCTCTGAGGACGAATTATTGCTATTAGCAGCACTTCTCGACGAAGAAAACAGAAGATATGAATATGCCTACATCTTTGTTTTATCCTGCAATGTTCTTAATTTATGTATATGTTTAAGAAAAAGAAGATGGGTTCACGAAATAAATTTGAGAAGAAAAGAAGGTGGTGAATTTTCCAGCCTGATGCCCCAACTGCGTAACCACGAAGAAAGATTTTATAAATATTTCCATATCTGCGCTCCATTATGTACCTTTTGCGAAAGAATTTTAAATTCCAGTAAATTTACCGTTCATATTTCTGAGCAACATTGCCAGATTTGAAAAACATTTTTCAAACAAACGAAAAAGTTCAACTTTATTTTATTTACTTTGTGAGAAATAAAATCAAAGAATATCACATTTATGCCAACAAATGTAGTACGAGCACTTTAAACTCACGTTTTTTATAATGAAAAAGGTAGAATTTATAATCTGTAGCACTTTTGTAGATAAAATATGTGGTAGAACTCTAGCTCTAAATTGCAACTCTGCTTACGATATATCTTCTTAAACCGCGCGGTGAACGTTGCATGCTGCGGTAGAGTTCTGTACCGCGGTGTACCGCACTTCCAATACCGCGTCTGTTTGAGTGCTCCCATATACCGCCATGGTATTTGATACCGCATATCGTACGGGATTATAACGCACCGTGCCGCACCGCGCCTGTTTGAGCAGGCCTTAAATCGAATACTTTTACCCTCTACCTTTATATCGCTATACCACGTTCTCACTCCACCACCAACAGCAGGAACAAGATCTGACTAATAAATATGTTCGCCCTCTATAGAGCCACGGTCGTCATGTGAAGAATAACTGTCACCAAAATTAACGGCATTAACTTTTTTGTGATTGCGATACCTACACACGGCCCGAAAATGGTTGGGCCTTTTGCAATTAAAGCATATTTTATTAAAAGCAGGACACTTATTTTTTACAATTCTCAAGCTTTTTGTCATACTGTGATTGCTTATTTTGAGTACTATTTTTATGATTATCATACTTGGCCCTAGCTTTAGTATAACTATTTTGTGCTCTTTGGTATGCTCTTTGTTAAGCTCGAACAACGTACAAATTTCAGTAGACTTCTCCAGTGACAATTCTCGATCTGCTAGCAACTTTTCTTGCAGTTTTTTGTCATGCAGTCCCACTACGACTCGATCTCTCAAAATGGAGTCCTCCGCCGCACCGTAGTCACACGATTTCACCAATTGTCGCAGGTCCTTCACAAATAGCTCGAATGACTCGACATCTTTCTGCTGCCTTGAATTGAACACAAAACGTTCAAAGACCACATTTTTCTTTGGAATGCAGTATTCATCAAACTTTTTTAAAACTACATCCAAAGATTTCGCCTCGTTTTCGGTGATATTTAAAACATTAAAAATTTCAATTCCACCTTCTCCAACCAATAACTTGAAAACTGCCACTTGTGCCTCCTGCTCCAATTTCAATAATCCAGTTGCTGCGCCATATATAATAAAGTTTTGCTTAAACTTTTACCAATTATCAGCCAAATTTTCAGCAACAGCCAGTGGGCTTGGAGTGGGCAAATTTGACGGCATCATTTTAGAAATTTCGCGAAATGGTTTTATTGACTGTTTGACAAGGGACTCTTTATACATGTGGTTTACGGTTCGCTAGCGCGTTCCTAACGAATAACTTTTTATTTGATATCATCTCATGAGAGTTTTGACAACTGAACTTATAGTCTAACATTTGGACATTCAGAGAGCTGATAATATAATGTGTATAAAAGTAGTTAGGGGTTGCCGCCTACACATTCTTGCAGAAGTAAGTAGTTAGAGGGCAGACCAATGCCTTAAGTGCAGCTTGTCTGTCACCGCAGACATGTAAACTCATTCCCCTCCACCTATTTTCCACCACGTAGTCCACGGCCTTGAGGATTGCAAATACCTCAGCCTGGAAGGCCGAAGCATACTTCCCAAGAGAAAAGTTAGTCTTATCCCCATTAACTCTAATAAAGACCGCAGATCCTGACACAGAGTCAGTTTTAGAGTCATCAGTGAAGATTCGATTATGTATGAGTCTGCTGGTATCAAACCAGCGTTCAGCCTCAGGGAACTCAACATTATAGAATCTCTAAAACAACGGTAGTGGTGGCGTACTATTCTGTGGCATTGAAGAGACACAAGTGCTCGGATCACTGCCGCTAACAATTTCCGCCTCGCCCCACTCAGTGCTATACCGGCATCCGTTTCTTTCTAGTCTGCAGGTGGCCTTTAAGGAAGAGACAAAGTGACGGTAAGTGCAGCAGTACATCCAGAGCAGCGCCACGTATTGTAGAGAACGCTTCCGTACAGCACACGGCAGTAGTTCTTTGAGTTTTGCAAGCAGACTTCCCACGATCTTGATTGAGAATCTGCTCCACCACACCGGTTTACATTGCCAAAATGCTGTCAATTCCTTAGAGGTTTTGTGTTCCACATTAGATTTCCACGATAGTTTTGTATACAGAATTACTTCTAGATACTTCCCTTCAGGAGAATTCTGAATTTTGGCTCCTTTAATTGTGGGGGATATGAGACCATTCAACCTTCTCCAAACCCTCTTTTCGGACTATGCTTTAATGACGAAAAATCTAACAATGCGTCTTTTTCAGACTATTAAAAAAAAAGAGTTTTGTTATGTAAATATATTTATTTTGTTTAAAATAAAATGAAAAAAATAATTTTATAAATAAATGTTTCAAAACTGGATTTTATTTTATTTCTTCATCTCTGCACATCGATATTATTCAAAGGATCTTTTAATCTCTTGAAAAAAACATTCAAATTTGATTATCGACCACATCAACTTGCTATTTTTTATGTAAATTTTACTCTTTATTAAAACCCAAATATTTAAAAGAAAATTTCCCCTCTCAAAAAATTTTAATGTGGCAAAGCTATGCTTAATGTTTACATCTGGAGAAATGTCAAAAATCGGCTTTATAATCAAAAAATAGTAGTAATGAAACTACCTTCTTTTTTGTATCATGGTTTGCATCTCTCAAGAAAAAAATGCTCGTATATTTATTTCTTCAAGAAAATTTACAGCAAAAGCAAAGTGCTTTTTAATAAAAAAATTTTATTGTGATTTTTTTTTCAGAGCTGGCTTAAGGATACAGTTTCTATTTCAGGTTATTATCTTTAGGGGGATTTGAACCCCAAAACCCACCTTTCCTTTCAAAAAGAATTATCGAAATCGGATATGCGTTAACATATGTACATAAAAAAAAGTATTCCGACGAATAGATAACCTCCTCCTTTTTTTGAAGTCGGTTAAAAATAATAAAAAAATTACGATTTTGGTGTAAAGACGAAGTCACATTTTAAAATTTGCATGCAATTACGGTAACTAATAAATTTGTATTTTAACTCTTCAATAAGTTCATAATAAACTTTATGCAATATAAATTCCTTTGTAGGGCTCGGTACAACTCAATTGTTACAATATACAGTGACGAGCAAAACTGTAACATGGTGTAACACCTTTTATTTCAGCCGCCGCTATCTTTCCAAGTTCTAACGACTTTTATACTTTTGTTGTATATTCTTATTGGTACACCCCTACTCCCTCTCTCATAACGTTTTGAAGTCAATCCAACAACAATAATAAAACAAGCAGACAAAAATGTAAATTAAGGCAAATGTTAGTTTTGCACTCACTCTCAGTTTTGCATTTTACAGTTATCTTTTACTTAGTTGGAAGTCAGATGACTTTTCCTGTATTGTAATTTATTCAAAAAGGGATCACAAGTAAATAGTATGGTTAATCAGGAAACATAAATGTAAATAATAGATCTACTGCGTACAGCCGGGACCTCAAGAAAAGTGGCAAAAAATTGTGGAGTTTACTACATGAAAATCTTATGACTGAGAAAAAATATATATCCTTGAGTGTTACTAAGGGCGAAAGAAGTCTATCAAAAAATATTACGGTCCGATATCTTGTGAACTTAGTACACTGAGAAAAAGGATTAGATTCAACAACTAAAGATATTTAGTTCCCGAATTTTGACAACATTTGGAAATTGTTACCAAGGATTGGGAACTATTACCATGGGTTGGTAATTATAACTAAATATATTAAAGCTTCTAATATTTATCTAGGGTGTACCAAATCGTTAATTTAGTTGATGGGTTTGGTTAATACATATTTTTTTGAAGCATACTTCTACAAATTCCATTCAACTTAACGTATGGTTCATAAAAGGATGTCATTAAGCTCTGCTAATAGAGATAAGCTTTCTTTCAACACATGGTTTAGTCATAGTTACCAAATCTTAGTTAAGGTAACCACGATTTGGTTTGAGAGCGGAACATATTTATGCTTGTGAGCCACCCCTAAATAATGCTGAGCGCTCTCTGAGCACATGTGTGTTTCACATACGAATAGCGCCAGCTGAGCAATGCACACAGTCCCACTTATTGAATCGTTTGAATGCGCTAGTATGCCGACCATTGCATAAAAACGATTCAATGGATGAGACTGTGTGCGTGGAAATCATTGCTGCGCTACCGCTGTTCGTATATGGGTGAAACACGCGTTTGGTCACAGAGCGCTCAGTAAGCTGTGCAGTGTTGCCAGAACTTTTTGGGCCGACCGGCTAGATTGGCAAAAAAAAGCGGCTAAAAACGGCTAAAATGTTTTAGTGAAAATTCACATGCTTTATTTAAATAAATCGCAAGAAACGAAAGACTAGTTAACACCATTAATTTATATCGAGTGTATATTCCTCATCATCAAATGAATCACTATTGTATATATCACCTGAATTCATTAATTTTAAGAGATCGTCATCTACAGTAAAATTATGGCAGCATTTTTTTCACGTTTTAAACCGTATCTTATATATAAAATAGCGTTTAACGTTTTAACGCACATTGGATTTCTTTGCTTAGTTTTTATTATATTCATTGAACTAAATATTCGCTCTACTTCTGCATTACTTATAGGCAAAACAAGAAAACTAAAAACTAGGTTGGAAAGGTCAGAAAAAGGGTTTTCTCCTAGGGCATTTCGTAAATGATAAACTTCGGCCCAAAATTTTACAGTTGAGTCTAAATTACTCCAGGTATGTAACGTTAACCGTTGCCATTGCATTTCTATGGATGTTATTTCGTCGGCATTATATTTGTGTTTTTGTTGCTGTAGTTGAACAAATACTTTTGGTTTAATTACTCTTAATGCATTTCCAACCGAAAAAAGTCAATTTTTTTTAGTGTGGCAATATTTGTAGCGAGGCGTTGGGCGTAATTCCTTTATTAAAGTGATAATAAAATAGCGACCATTTTCTCGAGTTTTTTTCTCGGCTTCGTGGTCAAAAGCGTTTGTGCTTACTTTTGTTTTTAAATACTCTTCAAAACTGTGATAAAACTGAGGAAATGGAGCAAGGTATGGTTCCAACGGGGAGCATATAGGATCAAATGTGTCCGCGCTAATAACCACTAGGGAGCATAGATGCGAAAATAAAACATTGAGTTCATTAAAAATCTTCATTGGGTCTGCATTATTGCTTTCGAACAACTTGTTTACTTTTTGCACCTGAAAATTAGGCAAATAGTAAAATCGGCTAAAAACGGCTAACTTTTTTTTACAAACCGGCTAACAAATCGGCTGCCGGCTAGATCGAATTTTCTCCGGCTAGTTGCTAGCAATACCGGCTAAATCTAGCCGGAAAACGGCTAAAATGGCAACGCTGAAGCTGTGGCATGTCGATCACTGCGCTAGGTAGAGAAAGAAAAGTGTGTGCTATGACCAGTGTTGCCGTTTTGATTACTTTTAACCAATTTTGGTTATTTCTTTCTTGCCTGTGAAGTTGTTAAGATCTTTCCCGTTTTGGTTATTATTCAATATATACATTAGTTTTTAATTGACATAGGCCAGCTACACCTGTCGAGGTTGAGGAGAGTAGCAGCAGCAGTGGCAGCCCCAGCAGTGAAACCAAGTACGAATATTTGGAATGAATGTATTAATATTACTTACATATGTATGGATTTGTTTTATAATATACAGAATGCATAATATACATGGTCGGCTAAAGCCTACTTCAAATGAATACATACTTAGATAGTACATATATAAATACCTCTTATATACGGAATCCAATACCACGTCATGTATGTACAATAAAAACGGGATTTGGTTGTTCTTTTTCCATGACTGCTTACTTTATTAATTTAAGTTAAGATTAATAATAATAATCTTATAGCAAGTAGGTTCAGTGAAAATACCATTCCACAGTTTTGAAAAAATCGGTTTTTTGCGCTTTTGTAAAATTTATTTACCATCGTATACGCGGTACTACGTTTGGCGTATACGAGGAATTTCGCACTGAGCGACGATGTAGTTCAATAAGACCAATTTTTAATTGTTTAACCTTAATCTTAAAATATATACAATGTGGTTGTTCACGCTGATTAGGTATTTCATTGATTCTTACAAAGAAGTTGGAAACTGTGTACCTATGTACTTATTTAAGAACGTAATTTAGAGTCTGGTAATGTTTACGAAGATATTAACATTCATACATATGCATCTAATAAGGGAAAACTGATTTTATAAAATATGTATTTACATATTACAGCCTTAAAATAATTTACTTTTAAAAATGCAAATAAAAATTTATTTTCTTTGGTTTTAAACTTTTTCTATACGTATTATAAAAAAGAATTTGTGATGACCTAAATTGTTAATCCAAGAAAAAAGTTGGTTATTTTTCCTTACATTTGGTAACTTTTTCGTCTGATCTTTTTTTAGAAAGTTCTTTGAGCGGCGGCAACACTGACTATGGCATGCCCATACTTGTTTGTCTCAGTTTCAGTTTTGCCATCGCCGCGAATTGTTTCGGTGTGCGCATAGTTATTTAAAAATATAAAGTTTGATGCCATGCCAACCGGGGTTTCTCAGTGGATATATAATTCATGTGAATTATAATTTGAAAGTATCTATTTAGCCAAGGAAAAAGCAAAGCAGTATATTTAAACCAGCACTTCCAGCAGATATTATTGACCTGGGTTTTCGCACGACTGTTCCTGTTTCATCGTTTCTTTTTAGGAAATTCTTACCACCATATAGATGTGGGATTGGGACGACGGACTACAGGAACGGACCTGACAGGCAAACCATTGTGGACGAATGCAACCATGCGCACCAGACTACGAAATGAACGATCGGACCGCACTGAACACACCCCAAACTAGACTTCGACAAGATGAACAACCCGTTAGAATAATCATTGTAAAATCAACCGCCTTCAAGCGTAGTTCGCGAATATTAATCCTCACACATAATTGTGTATTAAATTATATGTATATCTGTGCGTAATAAAGACTATGAAACTAACAATTTAAAAATTGTTTTTTCTACAAGTGGTGTCGTGAAGTGGGATAAAATACACTCCGTGAATGTGAAAGAACTGTGTTTTGCGAAAATTTTTGTGCGTGTGCATACATATGTATGTATGTTTCTTGTGTGTGTGTGCGCGATAAGCTAGCCGGTGCCGAAAATTAAAACTTAATAATTTCAAACCACAAGTTGATACCTGCGATCACAAAATCAAATTTATAAACGAAAAAAAAAAACCTATGCAAGAAAATATTTTGCAAAAATTATAGCTGGAAAAAGTAACGCCGATTTGAGCTAGCCACGCCACACAAACCGCTATTCGCGAAGTAACGCTAACAAACGGTTAAGTTCGGTTGCGTGAAAAATTTTAACTCGACCAAACCAACGAGTACATGCATAGTGCGTTCTAAAATTGAACTTCAATAAAAAACCGGTGTTATAGTAAACGCCTGCAGGCAACGTGCGTGTGCGACGCGTTTAAGCGGAATTCGGCCGTGTGCGAGTGTGGGGCGATTTCAGCCATAAAAATCTCCCTTTTCGACGCGTATATAGCAAAACTGTACCACGCCATTCGCAGACCGTTACCTAAGATACAGTTGCTATATTGCGCATTGCTCCGGGTACAGCCATCAAGCTGTAGCAGCAATCGAGGGTACCGCTGGGCCCGTTAAGCACTGAAGCGCACGTGGCAGCGAGTGTGCGCAGCAACAAAGCGCGCGCAGCAGTAAAGTGCGCGCAGCAGTGAAGTGTGCGCAGAAACAAAGTGCGCGCAGCAGTGAAGTCCACAATAAAGTGTGCGCTGCAGCTAAGTGCGTGCAGCAGTAAGTGTGCGCAGCGGCAAGCGTGCGCAAAAGTGAACAGTACGCAGCAGCCAGCGTGCACGCGGCAGCCAAGTGCGCGTAGCAGCAAAGCGCATAAGCGACGTGCGCGCAACATCAAAATACGCGCAATAGCCAAGTGTGCGCAAAAGCAGCGTGCGCGCAGTGACAAGTGCACGCACCTAAACGGCGTATATAACCATGTTGTAACACGACAGTGAAACGGTGCCAGAGCCAGGTAGCACCGTCAACGAGGGACGGGTGCAGCAAACGCACGCATCGAAGCGGCGTACATAGCGGCGTTTAACGCGACAGTGAAACGGTGCCAGAGCCAGGTAGCATCGTCAACGAGGGACGTTAACAAGCGAAGTACAGCGAGTAATTAGACAGCGGCGAGGGAGAAGAACCATACGTAGCTCAGCTAAGTCAATAAGTTTGTTGTTTGTTTAGAGCAAAGCAATTTCATGTAATTTAAATACGTTATTCACCGTTATAACCGCGCCGACGAATGAAAAAATGCTGGGAACGGGGCGAAACAAGAGAGCGCCGCTAACATGATGGCGGTGAATAAAAGCGGTCTGATTTTTAAAGATATATTTTTTGAGTTAGCTAACCGAACAGTCTCGGCATTGATTGACATGGGGTCGGACCTTTCGTTAATGCGTAACGACACGTTGGTGATGCTAGGCCTCGGTGTCGAATTAAGAGAAGAGAAGCGTATATTGGTGGGCATAGGGAACAGCGCGCTGACCACAATCGGTTGTTTTAGTTTACCCATGCGCATCGATGGTATCGTGGTGGACATCACATTCCATGTGACGAAGCAGCGAGATCTAACCTACTCCATGGTGATTGGAAATGACGTCCTGAAGCAAGTCGACCTCATCGTGAGCGAAGACGGCGTCGTGTTTAAGAGTAAGGCGACAGAGTCCAGCGGCAATTACGCTGGTGCAGGACAGACGGAGCAGATCCATGCGAAGGTGCAGTGGCGCGTGAGGTTGTAGCCAGTAGGCAGGTAAAGGAGGGTCTTGGAGACTCGATCAGCGAGGATTTGGACTTCATCTGCAAAGCGATGAAGACGCAGCTAGGAGACTCCGAGAGAGTGCTAGACAGGCAGATGCGGCTAGAGTTGAGCGTGGGCATGAGGAGATGCGAGGTGGTGTCAGTGGACACGGTTCGAACGCGGGGAAGTGTGGTCGGGTCGTGAGATCACCACAGGAGCATGCGACTCCAGGCTAGGCAAGAGTATGCGAGCGAGGTGCGGAATGTGTGAAAATTCGCGAAGAGAGACCTACGAGTCACATCAGCGAGCTGCAAGCGGCGTTTGGAAACATGTGTGTGCCGGCAGGAACGGAACAGGATGCAGAATACGAAGTGGATCTTCTGCATCTAAGTAAGAAGCGAGCAGACAGGGTACGGAGTTTGATAGCAGCCTACAAGCCAGTCAAGATCTCCGTATCACCGGTGGAGATGAAGATCCTGTTGACGAACGATGTTCCAGTATTTGAACGACCAAGGCGTTTGTCATATGCGGATCGTAAAATAGTTGAGGACCAGGTAGCAGCAGGTTGGAAGAGGGCATTATACAGCCGAGCAACTCAAACAACGCATCATCGGTCGTTCTCGTAGCCAAGAAAGATGGGAGCAAACGCCTCTGTTGCAACTACAGGCGTTTAAACGAAAAGATCGTTCGCGATAATTTCCCCATGCCGATGATCGATGACGCTGTCGAACAGCTGCTGGGAGCCAACGTTTTTTCCACGCTCGACCTCCTAAATAGATTCTTCCATGTTCCGGTGGAAGCAGACTCGAGGAACTACACGTCCTTCGTGACACACAACGGACAATTTGAGTTTTTGTACGTGCCATTCGGCATATCGAATTCACCGGCAGTTTTCTCGAGGTTCGTGTCTGTAGTTTTGAGCGACCTGGTACGTAGCGGAACGGTCGTGGTATACATGGATGACCTGATTATTCCCGCCAAGGATGAAGTCCAGGGCATCCAGATCCTGGAACTGGTGTTGAAGGTTGCAGGGGCGAATGGCCTAAACGTCAAGTGGAGCAAGTGTCAGTTTTTGCGGAAGAAAGTAGATTTTCTAGGGCATATCATTACCGATAATAGCGTACAGCCATCAGAAACAAAGACGAGAGCGATTAGAGACTTTGCTCTGCCCAACGATAGGAAGTCTCTACAAAGATTCCTTGGGCTCACGTCCTACTTCCGTAGATTTGTCGAGAACTACGCTGTCATCGCCAAACCACTCTCCGATCTTCTCAGGAAAGACTCGAAGTTTGTGCTCCAGGATGAACAAATAGCAGCGTTCCAGCAACTTAAAGCAGCTCTAGCCAGTGCGCCAGTTTTGAAGCTGTATAACCCCAAGGCGGTGACTGCATACCGATCAGCGTTGCCACAGACAAATTTTTTTTCCTACCAAAATTCCCTACCATAACCAACCAAAACCTACCAAACATTTTTTTGAGTTTTAATATTTGTTTTCAATGTAAAAGTTTTTAAAAACATAGTTAACATAAACTAGTAAAACTAAAACACAACTAGATTAATAAGAACAAATTAACTGCCTATAACGATTCATTTTACTGTACAGACTTATCCATATGTACATGTCTCTTTAATGGAGGATGGTTCCGTGCGCAGAAGTGGAAAACTTTTGACTGCCATTCACCTGGGAGTGGCCAGAGGCGATTCTTGTGCGTACGGTTCAAATCGCAGCTCACAACGTCCGGATACTTATATCCACGTATCCTCTGGGTAGCAACCAAACACCTGTTTGGGAGCGAGCTAAAGTGAGAAGGCGTAAAACTTCGCGTGCGCTGGGTTTGGGTCTCGCCACGTTAAAACCCCGCCCAATGAAAAGAAACAAACAGCCTCGGATGAGACCCCCTTTTTCTGATGACGACCACGGCATGGGTATGCACCTGGAATATCCGGACCCTTAATGGGGAAGTTGCCTCTGCCCGGCTGGTTGATGTCCTCGGGAAGACAAAGGCTGACATCACCGCCATCCAAGAAATGCGATGGACGGGGCAAGGTAAAGTAAGCGTGAAGCCTTGCGCCGTCTACTACAGTTGCCACGTAAAGGAGCGCAAATTCGGTGTTGGATTCGTGGTAGGAGAGAGACTCCGTCGCCGAGTACTGGCGTTCACCCCGGTGGACGAACGTCTAGCCACAATCCGCATCAAAGCTAGATTCTTCAACATCTCGCTAATCTGCGCCCATGCCCCGACGGAAGAGAAGGATGAGGCGTCCAAGGATCTCTTCTATGAGCGCTTGGAACGTACATATGAGCGCTGCCCCCGACACGATGTCAAAATCGTGCTTGGCGATTTTAATGCCAAGGTGGGCAAGGAAGGGATCTTTGGCGCCACTGTCGGAAAATTCAGCCTCCACGACGAAACGTCCGATAACGGACTGAGGCTGATCGACTTCGCCGGGGCCCGAAATATGGTAATAAGTAGTACAAGGTTCCAGCATAAGAACATCCACCAAGCTACATGGCTGTCTCCAGATCGAAAAACGAGAAACCAAATCGATCATGTTGTGATAGACGGAAGGCATGCATCGACTCGGACCACTATCTTGTTGTAGCCAAGATACGCACCCGCCTCTGTGCAGCAAAAAATGTGCGCCCAACAATGCAAGGAAAGCTTAACGTCGAAAAGCTGCAATCACAACAGACGGCCAATTTATTCGCCACTCGACTCACACACCTGCTCTCTGAGAGCACTCTTCAACAATCCGACGTACGCGAGCAGTGGAACCACATTTCCCGATCATTAAGTACCGCCGCCGAAGAAGTAGTTGGATTTCAGCTAGCCCGAAAGAACAACTGGTACGATGAGGAATGTCAAGAAGCCGCAGAGAAAAATGATGCCGCCTATAGGGCCACGCTGCGATCGGGCGCAACGCGAGCCATGTGGGACCGTTATAGGGAACTGAAGAAGGAAGCGAGACGTATTTGCCGCAATAAGAAGAGAGAGGCCGAAATACGTGAGTGCGAAGAGCTTGAGATGCTGGCCGGCAGGAAGAACGCCCGAAAATTCTACCAGAGGGTTAGCCGACTTACGGAAGGTTTCAAGACCGGGGCGAACTCCTGTAAGAACAACAATGGCGACCTAGTGACCGATGTCCAGAATATACTTAAATTGTGGAGGGAACACTTTTATAACCTACTGAATGGTAGCAGCGCTGAAAGTAGTGAGGAAGACGAACCCGAGTCCCCAGTCGATGATGATGGAGTAGCTGTCCCACCGCCTGACTATGACGAGGTACGTATAGCGATTACGCGGCTGAAAAACAACAAAGCTGCTGGAGCTGACGGCCTGCCAGCCGAGCTGTTCAAGTACGGCGGCGAGGAGCTGATTAGGTGCATGCATCAGCTCGTATGCAGAATATGGTCAGATGAACGCATGCCCGACGACTGGAATTTAAGTGTGCTCTGCCCAATCCATTAGAAAGGCGACGCCGCCATACGCGCCAACTACCGCGGAATTAGCCTTCTAAGCATAGGTTACAAGGTCTTATCGAGCGTATTGTGCGAAAGACTGAAGCCCACCGTCAACGAGCTGATTGGACCTTATCAGTGTGGCTTTAGGCCTGGAAAATCCACCATAGATCAGGCATTCACAATACGCCAAATCTTGGAAAAGACCCGCGAGAATAGGATCGACACACACCATCTATTTGTCGATTTCAAAGCCGCTTTCGACAGCACGAAGAGAAGTTGCCTTTATGCCGCGATGTCTGAATTTGGTATCCCCGCGAAACTAATACGGCTGTGTAAAATGACGTTGAGCAATACCACCAGCTCCGTCAGAATAGGGAAGGACCTCTCCGAGCCGTTTGATACCAAACGAGGTTTCAGACAAGGGGACTCCCTTTCGTGTGATTTCTTTAATCTTATGTTGGAGAAGATAATAAGAGCCGAAGAACTGAACCGCTCAGGCACAATACTTTATAAGAGCGTACAATTGCTGGCGTATGCCGACGACATCGATATTATCGGTAAAAACAAGGGCTACGTCTGTTCTGCCTTCTCGGGATTGGATAGAGAAGCAAAGCGAATGGGTCTGGTGGTGAACGAGGACAAAACGAAGTATCTCCGGTCATCACACAAACAGTCAGAGCATACGCGTCTTGGGACCCACGTCACTGTTGACAGTTACAAGTTTGAAAAAGTAGACGACTTCGTTTATTTGGGAACCAGCATTAACACCAATAATAATGTCAGCCTTGAAATCCAACGGAGAATTACTCTTGCCAACAAGTGCTACTTTGGGCTGAGTAGGCAATTGAGAAGTAAAGTCCTCTCTCGTCGTACAAAGATCACACTCTATAAGTCACTCATCATGCCTGTGCTGGTGTATGGCGCGGAAGCATGGACAATGAAAGCATCTGATGAGGCGGCTCTTGGAGTTTTCGAGAGAAAGATTCTGCGAAAGATTTACGGACCTTTACGCCTTGGTGATGGCGAATATCGCAGACG
Organism: Rhagoletis pomonella; assembly: GCF_013731165.1. Classification (NCBI taxonomy): domain Eukaryota; kingdom Metazoa; phylum Arthropoda; class Insecta; order Diptera; family Tephritidae; genus Rhagoletis; species Rhagoletis pomonella. The sequence goes on along the minus strand of NW_023459260.1, from coordinate 21,749 downwards.
ATTTAACGATGAGCTGTATGAGCTTTACAACGATATAGACATAGTGCAGCGAATTAAAATTCAGCGGCTCCGCTGGCTTGGCCATGTCGTTCGGATGGACAGAAACGCTCCTGCTCTGAAAATATTCAACGCGGGCCGCGATGCTGGTAACAGAGGAAGAGGAAGGCCTCCTCTGCGTTGGAAAGACCAGGTGGAGAAGGACTTGGCTTCACTTGGCATTTTCAATTGGCGTCAGTTAGCACAGAAGAGAAATGACTGGCGTGCTGTTTTGGACTCGGCCAAAATCGCTTAGGCGGTTACAGCGCCAATTAAGAAGAAGAAGAAGACATGTCTCTTTAAACATACATACATATCGTCACTAGATACGAATAAAGACGCGAGCTCAAAAGTTGATAGCGAAAAAAGAGACTTACAAAAATTTCGGCGAAGAAAAACTCTTAACATAGGTGACGGTAAATAAAGCCGCGTTAACCTCTTTGACAGCGAAGAAAGACCTATAAACTTATGTCCGCGGTCAACTATATTTTCGAGTGCAACAGTATTCCCCAGAACTCCCAATGAGTTTTTCCGAGCTCTTTATTCGAGTCTAGTGACGATATTATTATTATTACGTCGGAGATACCCGCGCTGCGACTTAAGAAGATATATTGTGCTAAATCAAAATTGTAACCTTAGGCTATTTAAAAAGCTCAGCACTTTGGATAAGGCCATGTTCCAAATTTTATATGGAGAAGGCAATCGTTCTCCAAGGTGTATAAATGTACGATTCATGCTTCGTGGACAGGCACATAGAATATACTCTGGAGTTTCTTTCCCCAGCTGACAAACCCTACAGTCCGTCTCTACAGAAAGACCCATTTAATTAAAACCGTACGTTAACTTGCAGTGTGCTGTCAGGTTGCCAGTAAGAGTTCTAAGTTCAAGGTGTCTTTTGGAGTTCCTGCTGGAAAAAGTTATGCATATCTTTGATTGTCTTATTCCCTTTGACTTCCGCCAGTAGGCAGCAATTTGAGATTATTCCCAGCTAGCTCCTAAGTAGGTCTGCAGTGTATCCTTTAGATGTACCACAGAAAGGCTAGGGACCATGCAAACGCATTTGGGCTTCACGCTTTGCGAGACAGTCAGCCCTTTCGTTGCCTTCAAACCCTTCATGCGTGACGCTATTGGGGGCTCGCAGGTTCAAGAGTTTATAAGCCTTGATGCCGTTTTAAAACGCTCTAAGGCCTTTAGCGCTGCCTGAATGTCCGTCATAATATTTATTCTGGCCCCATTTGCCTTCTACGATGACATTCGCGAACACAGACTTCGATTGGAAAGACTTCCGCCTGAAATATTATTGAGTACGAGCCCATTGGCAGACTTTTCTGGAATCTTGGTCCAAGTATGCCATAAATTATAACGCTACCTAAAGGTGAAAACGTGCCAAGTCCATTTTTTTCAAAGTTTAGTTTTTGGTTCAGAATGACAGGTAATACGAAACTACATCGATTTTTCGTCACTCGTGAAAAATTTCTAAAAATGGACTTGGCACCTTTTCACTCTTAGGTCACGATATATGGATGTCCGTATTGCATATTGGCAATGATAAGGTATACGTTTGTACTTAGGAATCAGGTATATTTACATATTTGTGGCTACCAAGGTTGCTAAAGGTTGGAGATACGTGTATATTTTCCATTTTTCGCAAATACCTATACTCATTGTCCCGAAACCTACCAAAATCCAATCGAGCCTACCAACCTACCAAATGGAAAAAAAACCTACCCGTTTTGGTAGGAAAAGCCTATGTTTCGCAACACTGATACCGATGCCAGCATGAATGGTTATGGTGCGGTCTTATTGCAGAAAGACTTCGACGATCAAGAGCTTCACCCAATCCAGTATATGAGCCGGAAGACGAAGCCGTCCAAGGAGAAGCATTCGTAGGAGCTCGAGGTCTTAGCAGTCGTAGGGGCGCTAAAGAAGTGGCGAGTGTACCTCATGGGAATCAAGTTCAAGATCGTCACCGATTGCAATGCCTTCAAAATGACGATGGAGAAGCGAGATGTTCCTCTGCGAGTATCCCGGTGGGCGATGTTTCTTCAGGATTTCGACTACGAGATCGAGCACCGCATCGGCACGAAGATGCGTCACGTCGACGCCCTTAGCCGAGTCTCGTGCCTGATCTTGGAGGATTCGCTACGCCACCGTCTGAAGCAGGCCCAGCAGCAGGATGACTGGATTCGAACTGTGCGCAAAGTGTTGGAGAAAGACAGTTTCGACGACTTTTATGTCAAGTACGACATCGTCTACAAAGATCCCATCAAGGAGCTCGTAGTTGTGCCTTCGGCTATGGAGGAAGAGATCATCCGAGTGGCGCATAAGCAAGGCCACTTCTCAGCAAAGAAGACGCAAGACGCAATAGAGAAGACGTACTTCATACCACAGCTGTACCCAAAGGTCGTCAAGATCGTCAGGAGTTGCATAGAGTGCATCGCTACCGATTCCAAGGCCGGCAAGAAGGAAGGCTTCCTGAACCCCATTAACAAGGAGGACAAGCCACTGAGTACCCTCCACATTGACCATGTCGGACCGATGGAGCTGACTAGGAAAACCTACAACCACATCTTAGTCGTAATAGATACCTTCTCCAAATTCGTCTGGCTATACCCGACAAAGAACACCGGCGCAGAGGCTGTGGTTGACCGATTGCGGAAGCAGTCAGAACTTTTTGGGAATCCTAGGCGAATAATAACGGACAGAGGCGCTGCTTTCACCTCAAATCTCTTCAAAGATCACTGCAAATGTGAAGGGATCGAGCATCTTCTAATAGCGACGGGAGTGCCTCGTGGTGACGGGCAGGTTGAGCGGATACATCGCATAGTGGTACCGATCATAGTGAAGCTGAGTCACGAGACTCCCGGAAATTGGTACACGAAAGTTGATCGCGTCCAGCAATTTATTAATAACACACCGCCGTGCAGCACCAAGGCCTCACCGTTCAAGATATTGACAGGGTTGGATATGCGGATGAAGGGAATCCCTCAGTTGCAGGAGCTACTGGAGAACGAGCTCATCGACGAACTAGACGTCGAAAGAGATGAAGTGCGTCGCCAGGCGCGAGACAACATTGCTGAGATGCAGGTGGAGAGCCGCAAAACGTTCGACAAACACCGACAAGCTGAGGCCGAGTACGCCATAGACGAGCTACTAGCCATCGTGCGAACGCAATACGAGTCTGGGCTGAAGCTGAAACCTAAATATTTGGGACCGTACAAGATCATGAAGAGAATGAGACGCGGACGATACACCGTCGAGAACCGTCGGGGACCACGAAGGCCCAAACCGCACCATTACAGTCGCCGAATTCATGAAAAAATGGAACCCGTCATCCGAGGCCGAATGATCGCGCAGGATGGCCGAATGTGGGATTGGAACGACGGACTACAGGAACGGACCTGACAGGCGAACTATTGTGGACGAATGCAACCATGCGCACCAGACTATGAAATGAACGATCGGACCGCACTGAACACACCCCAAACTAGACTTTGACAAGATGAACAACCGGACAGAATAATCATTGTAAATCAGTATTAATCCTCGCAAATAATTGTGTATTAAATTATATGTATATCTGTGCGTAATAAAGACTGTGAAACTAACAATTTAAAAACTGTTTTTCTACATAGATATGTATTATTTCCACTAGTAGCTATTTATGTAAATATGTATGTATAAAAATACATTTGCTTAATATATGCAAATAAAAGAAGAAAGTAAACACAACAACCATCGAGTAAATTTTTATTTGTGTCGACCTGGAACTTTTTTTCCAATAATAAACGGTTAGCTGATTCAAGCCTACAGCAAGTTCACAAAATTAATTGAAAACTTGTATCAACCAAAGCATTGTTTATATTTGCTCAACAATGATTTAGTCTGTTCCAATAGTAGTCCGGTTTACAGGATTTAGTCAGAACTTACAGGAGGTGGTTCCTATTGACATAAAACCTGTAAGTAGGAACACTTTTGAGAAAGTAACTGAGCAACTGTTCCTAGTCAGAAGTTACAGGATTTAGTCCGGAGTTTTTTTTTTCCTGTAAGTTCATGAAAAGTGTCAAACGATCAGCTGATTTGCATGTGTAAACAAAAACAGAAAACGGTGTAAGCAGAGTACGTAAACAAACCGACTGACGTTTTTACAAGAAATAGTGCTTTTTGCGTTCCCATGCACTTCTGCACCTGTTCTCGTTTTACTCTCATTTGAGAGCGTAAAATTGTAGTTTGACAGTTTCACAGGTTTTAGTCCGAAGTTCAAGGGAACAGACTAATTTTATTCCACTAACAATATTGACCACTCAAGGTAGTCGTTTTGTAATTGTTAACAAATATACATTTGTCCCAACTAGAAGTCTCAAGTTAATTGCAGACTTTCGTGAACTAGATATTTATTTCGCCATATCCAACTATGCCACTTGGTCACTATAACCAAATCTTGGTAATTATAACTAAACCTTTTTCTGAGAGTAGCAAGTAGCGCTGCAGCCACTATTACAGAAGCGCTGAAGTTATTAAAATTGATTATAAATCAGTAGACAGCGAGGCGAAGAATTGCCAAATTGAGCGCAAAGGCAGCATAAAAGAAGAAAAAAACAATTTTGATCAAAATACATGTGCGAGAGTGGTAGCATTTTGCTGCGTCGCACGAAAACCGGACCGTTGCCTAATGGGATATATTAGGCCCTACAGAATGCAATAAAAACACATATTTTTAAGATTTAATTGAAGGTTATTTGGTCTGACAAGACTGAATTAATCGTTTTCAATCAGATGGCCGGGCATGGTATTGGATCAAAAACCCACATTAAGCCTAAGCGCATCATGTAATGCAAACTGTGAAACAAAGTGGTCGGTCAATAATAGTTTGGGGTTGTATTTGAAAAATTTTGTTGGTCCGTTAGTTCGCATTATGCGTAAGGAACAGTATCTGTTCAGATTTCAACAAAATTTGCAAGATGTAGTCGAAAAAATTAGAGTTTCTGCTGAAAAATAACCGAACCCACACTGTAGATGTTCGCAAAGACTGGATACAAAAGCAAAAATTTGCTAATTTGAAATGACCTCCACAATCTGCGGACATGGATCTCATCGAGAATTAGCGAAATCAACTAAAAGCGCAACTTACTAAGTATCCAAGTCCGTCCAATGGAGTACATGAGCTGTAAATGCACACCAAGGATATATGGGAGGCTATACCTCCAGAATTTTTACAGAGATACACATTAGGTTTGCCAAATTGCAAACAGGAACTAACAAAAGCAAAAGTATACTAAACATTGTGTCAATAATTTCTTTTTTCCGTGAAAATTGTCAAACAGTTATGTGCTTTTTTACGGGCTTCGAAATAAACTTGGGAGAATCCCAGCTGCTACAAATAAATGACAATCTCGATTTACAGTATGGTTTGATTTCCACTTGGATTCTCAACTTGGTTTATTCTCTAAGACAATAAATACAAAAATGCAATTTACAAATAGTACAAGCTATATAAGTTGATGTTACTCACATTGGTTTCGCTCCGTAGACAAGTAAAAAAGAACGGAATTCGCTAGAAGCACGACTACTTATAGCTTGACTTAATACATAAATGACACTCAAATACAGATACAATACACCGCTATTCATGCTCCGCAACATTTGTAGGGTTTCCATCATCGACATCCCCGGTCCCGTGAGCAGACCCGGATGGGGAGGCCTCATTAATATTTCCGGCTGGTTCCACATCAAGTACCGCTAACCTTGAAATAGGTCTTCGGTAGACTCCGCTGCTTGTCGTGACATGGGCGGAGCGAGCGACACCTCTCCTCTCTTCCACTGCGGCCTGGGAGATTCGGCTTCACATATCAAAACGAGACATCCTGGCTGGATGGGCTTTGCTTGCAAACACCACTTTCTACTCCGCGTCAGTTCGGGTAAATATTCGCGCACCCATTGATGCCACATACCGTTCTTCAATGTCTGAACCACACGCCACTGCTTTCTCAGGCACAACAGGCGGTGATCAAATAGCGCTGGCGTCTGTGTGGAGTTGGGGCACCCCAGCAAAAAGTGGTTGGGAGTCAATGGCACCGGCTCCTCGGGTGTCACCGGTAGGTGTGTTAACGGCCTGGCGTTGACCATGTTTTCAGCCTCAATTAAAAAGCTCTGCAGCGTTTCGAGTCGTGGCGAGTGTTCCTTCAACATAGTAAATAGCGCTTTCTTTACTGATTGTACGAGTCTCTCCCATGCGCCACCTTCACTCGGATTCGCAGGTGTGTTAATTTTCCAACGAATGCCCAATGGCGTCAAGCCTGCCGAAGAAAGAAAGAAGAAGAATCTAAGAACGAACTTACGTCTTGCAGCTCCTTTGCGATGCCAACAAAATTGGAGCCATTGTCGCTCCTTATCACCTCGGGCACTCCGCGTCTATTAATGAAATTTCGGATGCAGATAAGGCACGCGTCACTTGACAGGTCAGTCGCCACTTCTAAATGGATGGCACGCACGGTGAGGCATGTGAACAGTGCGACCCACCTCTTCTCACGCTGGCGACGAATAGTTACGCTGATCGGGCCAAAGAAGTCGAGCCCAGTATAGGTGAAAGGCCTAACGTATGGTGTCACTCGGTCAGAGGGTAGGACACCCATTTGCGGTTGCTGGGGCTTGGCACGTTTCAGGCGACAAAGTTGGCATCGCGACTGCACTCTGCATGCTGCCCTTTCAATTCTTCCGCATACTCGCAGCATGCCATTATTTGCAATAAAGGGGTTGAGTGTCCTCAATGTACTGCTGGCTGAAACAGCGCCATTGCGCTTTATGTCGGCAAGTTCTTCGGCATACGCTCGTTCCTGGACGAATTTTATAAGATGTGTTTCAGATTGACGCTCTTCGTCAACGGTTAGTTCGCCTTTGGTTGGCGCTTCGTGCCGCACTTTCCTCAAAAAATTTTGAATATAACGATGTACCCATGCCACAGAACGTTTTAGTCTAGAATAATTCGAAAAGCGATCAATATTTGGCATTATCACGTATACTTGCCTCGTAGTTGACATATTGTATTTGACGCGCAGCTCATCTCTGCTGTGCTCCTCGCTATTAGTCATAAGTGATTCTTTCGGCCATAGGTTCTCGTCTTCCAACAAAAATTCTGGACCATTTTTCCACCGTCCATCGGGGTTATAATTCGCCGGAAATTTCGCTGTAGTGGCGTCATCGACTGAATTGAAAGGCCCAGGACACCAGCATCAGTCTCCGATGTCGCTAGCTTCTAAAATTTCTGCCACTCTTTATATCGTCGATGATCTGCTCGAATCCATTGAATAACTGTCAACGAGTCGGTCCAGAAATAGAAGCGATTAATGATTTTATTATGGATTAATACGATAGTTTCTTTTAACCGTAGCAGCATGACCGCAGCCTGCAGCTCAAGCTTCGGTATGGTATGGTACCGCGTTGGCGCGCAGCTTGACTTTGCCATAACGAATCTAACGATAACCATACCATCACTCACCACACGCCAATAAGCCACAGCTGCCAACGCTTCCTCACTCGCGTCAGAGAAAATGTGTAACTCTGCGAGAATACTTTCGAAGTCGCGCACGTAGCAACGCGAATTCGAAATTGCTCAACCTTCGGCAATTCGTTAAGCCACATTTTCCATTTGTGGTAGATATCATTCGGCAATGGATGGTCCCATTCGATACCAGCTCTCCACACTTCCTGCATCAAAACTTTCGCGCTTACCATAAAGTTCACCAGGAAGCCGAATGGATCGAAGATCGTCATGTTAAGGCTCAGCATCTCCCTTTTAGTAGGCCTCCTTACATTCATGACGATTTCTGGTCGGACTTTATGTAGTCGCAAGATGTATACCAAAACATCTGGTTTTGACAAGCAGTGCATGCCTAATATTCTATCCCCTTCTTTTTCAATGCACACATCACCTTCACTGCTTGCAGAGCTGCCACATGCTGTTTTTAATTTTTCCGGATTAGAAATTATGTTTCGTAACACGAAACCGCCAGTTCGATGAATTCGAATAACTTCCGGTACTACTATTAGAGCCTCTTTCTCCGTTTGAAAACAATCGACGTAGTCGTCCAGATAGTGCCTTTCAGGCCTTTCAGTGATAGCGTGCACGGCACGTGGGCTCACTGCTGCAAATTCCTTGGCATTAACGTTTTTTACGTACTGCGCTATCGTGGGTGAACAAGTAGCTCCGAAAATCATTCGCTCCATCCTGAATATTTCCACCGGCTTAGATGGGTCTCCATTTCTCCAGAGGAACCGCTGGCTATCTTTATCTTCCTCAGCTATTACAATTTGATGAAACATCTCTTAAATGTCTCCACAGACTGCGATTGGAGCTTGCCTGAACTTAAAGAGTATCGAAATCAGTGATTTGTTAAGGTCGGGTCCTGACAGAAGAGCTTTGTTTAGTGACATTCCTTGCACTTCTGCGGCCGCATCAAAAACGATTCGTATTCCCTTCTTATTCAGGTTTCTCACACCAAAATGCGGCAAATAAAATGTTCTATCGGTAACTTGCTGTATTTCGGCGGATGTTAATTTTTTTGCATAGCCCTTTTCCAAATAATCATTAATTTTGGCTCGATAGTCTACCGAATACTCTTTGTCTCTAGCCATTTTTTTCTCTACACTTTGTAACCGATTCAAGGCCATCTGGTAACTCTCTGGGAATGGTGACACATTTTCCACATTGACCACATTCATAGCGGCCGCCTAATCGTTTTGTTTTAGCTTCTAAAATCGCCAGCGCTCGCTGATCAGATTTAGGCATTATCTTTTTTGAATCAGCTTTAATACCAAACTCGATATCGAAATACCTTTTCATCATGTCATGCATTTTGTACGCAACGTCTTCTGATTTTTGTAGCTTTCTACAATGTAATGCACGAAGTGGTTGCAACGAAGGCGTCGCGTTAATTGACCCATAAATCACCCAGCCTAACCTTGTTTTGGAACGCGATGGGCCCTGCGCCCATAGTTTGGCGTGGGGCTTCTATTGGGACTGTCAAAAGGGCATGGTTGAGGCTTAGAATAACCTTTGGCTTAAGGTTGGTATAATCGGTGAGCTTTAATCTCAAAAGATGAGAGTTTGTACCCGATTTTGTTAACTCGCCAATATGACAGCTCTGTATTGGCAACGACAAATTTGCAGAACTGAAAACATTATGCACCTCATACTTCTCGGAGGCGTTTTCCACACCGCTGATTGTTATGGTCACACGTTCAGCTTTATGTGTATTTATTTGCTAAATTAACCATTGCAACTCCAAAATTTCAGCCTTGCCGCTAATTCCAAGTGCCAAGGCAGGTCTAGGTCGATCACGGACACGTTCGCCCCATCGTCGACGAAAGCATAGGTAGTTATAACCTTTTCTCGGCCATACAATTTTATGAGCAAAATTTGGAAGAGGACGTTGTGCGAGTAGCAATCGGCATGACAATTGCAGCGTTCAATATGTTGTTGTGCGTCGGCCTGCGGTCTTGCAGCGCCTAGTTCGCTTGATGCATTGGCTGTTCTGCGGCGTCTTGGCGGTACACCAGCAGAATCAGTGTGGAGCAAATGATGGTGAACTTGTCGGCAACCGTTTGTTCCACAACTTTTGCGTGAAAGGCATTGTTGCGTACGGTGACCTTTTCTTAAGCATGAGAAACAAAGCTTTAATGCTTTCACTTGCTTCCAACGATCGTCACTTGTCATCTGTAAGAAAGATTGACAATCATTTAATGTGTTGCACTCACCCTCATAATTGGGACATATTTTGTGAAAAACGCTCACGCAGGCGTAGTGACGATTGTTGGATGCAGTTCTGCGACCTTGAGCTGTTTTGGTTCCCAATTGCAGTTGAACTCCCATCATAAGGTAGCGTGTCGGCTACGATGTTTGCCAGGCGGCGTAACGTGCACAACCAATTGCTGAAATCCACAATCGTTGGGGGACGCTCCAATTGAAGACATTTTTCCGCCCACAGCATTTGGCGTGGCGTCGGCAATTTAGCAATGAATTCACTGATCAGCGTTGGATTAGAAAGGTGGTGGAATCCGTCCACGTTTTGAAGTAATGTCGCCATGTTTGCTATTTTGTTGGCAAAATTTACCAGAGATTCGAGGTGATTATCGACTAAAGGCGGTATCGACCTGACCTTTTCAATTTGGCTCTTGATCAACTGTTCTGGCCTTCCGCAGGTTTCGCGCAGTATCTCGAGGATTGCGGCTACGTTGGCAGAATTGACCAGCAACGACTCCACGGCTTCTCGTGCTCGGCCTTTCAGAGCATCACGTAGGCGCATTATATTGTGCAAATTAGAGTATTAAAATTCAAGCGTCGTACCCTTGAAATTTTCGATGAACGTCTGCCAATCTTCAGGAGTACCTGAAAATATAGGAAGGGGGTATATTTTCTTAGCAGCGCTGCTCGTAGAGTGCTGGCTCTCTTCGCGAAGGTATGATGTGCCACGCGGTGCTTGTGCATATGGCTGTTGCGTTGACTGCAACCAAGCATGCGTTGGCTGCGCGGCTGCTTGTGAAGATGGCGTTGCTGACTGCGACCAGCCATGCGCTGGCTGCGCGGCTGCTTGCGAAAGTAGCGGTGCTGACTGCGCCCAAGCATGCGCTGGCTGCGCGGCAGCTTGGGAAAATGGCGGCGCTGACTGCCACCAAACGTACGCTGGCTGCGCGGCCGTTTGCGAAAGTGCGGGTGCTGGCTGAGGTCCCGTGAGTAGTGGCGGTGCGGGTGGCAATGACGTCTGCGACGATGGCGGTATGGGGAAAATACATGCTGGCGTCATGGTCGAGTTCGTAGATGGCTGTACTGGCTGCGGCTCTTCTAGCGTTAATAGCGAAGATGCGGAAGTTCTTGGCGGCGATTTGGATCTAGCTTGCAAAAATTCAGAACGTAGTTGCTGTGTGTTGGAAACGAGTAGCTTCTGCATGGCATACATTTGGCGCTTGAACTCGTTTTGCATTTCATCCAACTGGCGTCCAAACCCATCGAGGTTAACACTTACCGGCTGTGGTTGTACTGATGATGCGTTCGAGGTTGATATCTTGGCGGGTGTAGTTTTTTGCTGTTTACCGGACGAATCCTCCTGCATTCCGGCGCCCGAACTGCGCTGTTGCTGGGCAGACAAGCTCTGCTGTTGCTGCGACTGGGCAGACGTACTCGACTGTTCGTTCGACGTTTTGTCACTCGGTGGGTTTGGAGATGACATCTCTACAACAAACTCTCCAAGACGAACGGGCAACAGTCACTTGTTTTTCCTTTGACTCCTTCTCGGTGTATTTGGACTTCCTGGCATAGACTTGATGAGCGACAATTAAGAGAATGGACGGGAACAGGGGCTTCAATAGAATAAAGTTGTGCTTTTTTACGGGCTTCGAAATAAACTTGGTAGAATCCCAGCTGCTACAAATAAATGTCAATCTCGAGTTACAGTATGGTTTGATTTCCACTTGGATTCTCAACTTGGTTTATTCTCTAAGACAATAAATACAAAAATGCAATTTACAAAAAGTACAAGCTATATAAGTTGATGTTACTCCCATTGGTTTCGCTCCGTAGACAAGTAAAAAAGAACGGAATTCGCTAGAAGCACGACTACTTATAGTTTGACTTAATACATAAAATTAATACATAAATGACATTCAAATACAGATACAATACACCGCTATGCAACATTTGCACGGTTGCCATCATCGACAAGTTATTAAAAATATATGAGTGCAAAACTGTAACATTTGCCTTAATTTACATTTTTGTCTGCTGGTCTCATTATTGTTGTTGGATTGACTTCAAATCGTTATAAAGAGGGAGTACAGGTGTACCAATAAGAATATACAAAAAAAGTATGAAAGTCGTTAGAACTTGGAAAGATAGCGGCGGCTGAAATAAAAAGTGAAGTACCGTTAATTTCTTCATGATCCAATGATCGGATCTAAACCAAATTAGTATAGGACAACCACTGAGGTAACACCTTTCTCTTAAAAAAATTATAGAAATCGGTTAACGTGGTCCTAAGTTATGCGGTAACATACATAAAAAAAATATTCCGATGAATTGATAACCTCCTCCTTTTTTTGAAGAGGGTTAAAAAGAGAAAAATTAATGAGGTAAATTATTATAAATTTTTACTATCTAGATGTTAACATTTCTAAAAAATATTACATTAAAAAAATCTCAGCACTCTCCACACATTGCTCTTATATTTGAGTTGTCCATCAACAATTACCTAATATCTACACATTCAGCGCGTGGCGGTGGGGAAATCTTTTGAGATGGGGACATTTTGCATACTGGATTATTGTTGCCGCCACAAAGCAGCTGCACTGCCAAGAGCGGTTTCTTATACCTTCCCTAATACTACTTATACGTGTAAATATCAGTAAATGGTTTTTCATAAACTAATAGTTTAAACTGATAGTTTAAATGATTAACTTGCTTGATAAAATCGATAAAATCTTTCTAGTGCAACTCGCATAAAATCTACTTTTCGTTAAGGTACAACTTCTTGAACGATCTGACCTCAAGCTCTGGGTTTTCAGACGTTCATTGGTAGGTTATGAGGACTAAAAAGACAGATATTAAACAAATCTGCTAGTTACCAAATGCGAGAAAAAAGTTTATATTTAGTGCTTGTGTATTTGGGTCTTCGTAAAAAAATGCTCACCTCTAAAAATAATTTTAATGGTCAGTACTGAATAATCCTTACTAATTTTATTTCGAATGGTTTGTTTGTTACGCTTTCACGCTTTAGCCACTCAACCGATCTTAATGAAATTTCGCACATTGGTGTCACTTAGCAGAACTTAAAAGGTAGGATAGCTTTTATCTCGATTAGACAAAGGCACCTCCAATACAACCGGAATTTTGCATACTGCATAGTCTGGAAGTATTTGTGGTAGAGTACTAGAACTTGGTATGGGGATATATGAAATCAATTCTATACTCATGGAAAAAATTTGGGTTCTTGGAAAAGGGCCCGAGGCACCTCCCATACACACTGAATTTCTTGTACAACCATCCGTTAAAAAAATTACTTCAATTCAAAGTATTTGATAAGTTTAATTATTACAATATGGATATCGATCGAGTCGTTGTAACCTAAAAATGGTAATTCTTAGGAACAAAAGTCTCATAACGGTTTTTCGAGATAATTGCATGATCTTAAATTTTGTCCAACCTATTTTTATGATAGACCTTACCGTTTCGCTGAAAAATGGTAAAAATAAATTTATGTGACCTTTGACCTTGAATAATTTTTTTACAGATCTTGGATCGATGAGGACTTTTCAGATTTAATTTAGGTAACATTCGTACCAATTTTCAGCTTTATGCGAATCATTGCAACTTTCAAAATCTAACTTAGCCGGGCCAAAAGGAAACAATTTTAAAGATATGGTTTAAACAGAGTGGCAATTAAATAATATTAATTTCACGGGTTATAGTGTATATCAATAAGGTTGGCAAGTGATAAATTATGGAAAAAAAAGTTTTGAAATAAAAATAATTGAAAAAGCCCGACCTCAAAAGGTTTTCCCATATACATACATTTATTTATTTATTTATTCAGTCCACAGGTTATCCTTACCGACTATTTCTAATTTAAAACAGTAAATAAATCTAATTTAAATTTTGATAAAGTAACAGTAAAATCTATTTGATGCGCATAATTATTACTTAGACGTATACTTCTAGCAATTGGCTCGTTATAGCCATAATTAGTTCTATGAGACGTTTCGACAAGTAAGCGATTATGCCTTAATTCACGCGACGAAGTATTAAAATTCAAAAGACTGTATAATTCATCACAGTCAATTTTATGATTTATTAAGTTGTAAACTAATACTAGTGCGAAGTAAGTTCTCCGGTCTTGTAGAGATTGTAAGCCAAGAAGTTTGCGTCTTCCAATATAGGGCGGCAAACCGCTAGGCCAATTTAGTTTGAGTAAACCATCTTAGTAAAAGTTCTTTGAACTCTTTCAATTTTATTAATATGCGACGAATAGTATGGGTTCCACACCAGACAACAATACTCAAGGTGGCTCCTAACTAATGAGTAGTATAAGGATTTTAATGTGCAGGGATCCTGGAATTATTTCGAATTTCTTCTATTAAATCCCATCATAGAAAATGCTTTAGAAACAATATAGTCGACATGTTTATTAAAAGTTAACCTCGTGTCAAAAATCACTCCAAGATCCTTAATTTCAACAGTGAGACTCAAAATAACATAATTTATGGAGTAGTCATATATAATATGATTGGAAGTTTTGGAGTATGAAAAAAAAAAATCGCATTTCTTTGTGTTAAGGAACAAATGATTAGCGGAACACCACTGCTGAAACACAACAAGATCAGATTGCAGATTATGGCAATCAGTTAAATGTCGTATCCGCAGATAGACTTTGACATCGTCTGCGAACACTAAGCATTTAGAAAATTTGAAGTGTTGAGGTAAATCATTAATGAACAATATAAACAGCAGTGGTCCACAGTGAGTTCCCTTGGTATTCCGGACCATGCATTGATGGCAGTTTCAGATTTTGTGGCAGCTATTTTAACCAAGAGCTTTCGCCCAACTAAAAAACTTTCGAAAAAATTTCAAAAGTGTGCCTCAAATCCCGTATACATGAAGCTTGCGTAAAAGAATGAGATGGTTGACTTTGTCAAACGCCTAAGAGAAGTCAGTGTATATGACATCCAGTTGATATTTTTGCTCAAGAGTCTTAACAATTTGATTCGTCATAATTAAAAGATTAGTGCATGTGGATCTACCATGTGATCTACCAGAACCCGTGTCGAAATCGGCTAAAGATATCTTTGGCATGTTGAAAAATTTTAATATTTAAAATATTATTTAAAGATTTTAGCGAGTGTGCTTTGTTTAACAATTGGCCTATAGTTGGTAATGTTGTTTCGATCGCCTGACTTAAATATTGGTGTAATTGTGCAAAGTTTCCAACAATCTAGGAAACTACCATGTTTGAGGCAACTGTTAAATAACGAGGACAAAGGATGACAAATAATGTTACAAATGATCTTTAAAAATACTGGAGCCAAGCCTTCCAGGTCAGGACTAGAGCTGGATTTCAGGTTGGAGATTGCCAGAGAGACGTCTTCAGAGGAAATTTCAAAGCTAGTTATTGAATTGAACTTCACTGCATGATCGAATAAAGCAGAGCGTGTGTCGGATATCTCATTAAATTTCTCATAAACTTCTTGAAAGAATAAATTACAAGTTTCCAAAGTATTTTCAGATATCTCTCCCTCATATTCAAGACAGGACGGGAATCCATTGGTTTTGCGTTTGTTATTTATATAAACCCAAAAATTCTTCGGATTTAAACTATTGTTAAATTGAGTAAGCCCGATGGAAAATAAAAAGTTACAAACTAAGATCTCAATTTCAGATTTGACATTGGTTGGTATTAAATGTTTATTATAATGTGACCAATAAATGTTACTTAAATTAAAATCACCTAGAAGTATAATTTGATCATCAGTGTCTTTCAGATTATTAAAAATATACATCACATTATCCAGGTGCTTTTGGTAAATCTCAATGCCGCTCATTGGAGGAATATAGGACAGTATGAAAAATATAGATTTATAATTTGAAAACTTTACTTTAACACATATTTGTTCTAAAAAGCTATCATACGAGTTTAAAGTAATTTGAGTACTGCTAAAATCAGATCTGACTGCAAGCAATACTCCACCTCCTCTTACTTGACCAGTAAAGACAGCACAACGATTTTGTCGCGGTAATGGTCCCACGAGAGCCGGTTCTACGTACCGAAATGACTCGGGTTTTACCCGACCAAGGGCTGTTGTTTCGGCGATCTAACCCCGTTTAGGTCGGCGAAGTATCTAAGAAGTTGTTCGTCCATAGGGCTACATTCGCTACGTTTTCTTCTACTCAGGGCTGGCATCGAGTCAAACCCGGGGCCAGAAACCTACACCTGCTTTGTATGCCAGAGACGACTACACCACAACTCCACCTCAGTCAAGTGCAATGCTTGCGAGGGGTAGAGTCATCTCAGAGTCTGATCAGGACTACGGACACATCGGCAGTGGACCACGTCATTTGTGGCCCCGTGCTGCTCAAACAGAGCAGCCTCCACGGCTAACCCCAGTCCACCTGAGCAGTCCCACACAAACACCACAACATAACAACATAACACAATAGACCACACCACAACTGCTACAGACCACAGAACACACACAACCGCACCACCACCCACACGCCGCCGCCAACAACTCCTGGTTCCTCCAACAATCTGCACGGTATGTCAGACCAGGATATTCCGTAAGGTGACATCAGTCAAGTGCAACACCTGCCTTGGCTGGTGCCACTTTAGGGCATGCTCAGGTCTGCGCACCACGCGAGATTGGACGAGGAACTTCGAGGGCCCGTGTTGCGCTGCTCGGTCGCAGACCTCAACTGCGACGCCTCCCGCTACCACCACAGGGCGGCAACCACCTCAGCAGCGCACACAGCCAACTGCGGCACGACCACACACGTCCCTCACACCCCGCATCACCACACGTCTCCCGAACCACATGAAGCTCCTTCAATTTAACTGTAACGGGCTTCAGAGCAAGATCGAGGAGATAACCGTCTTCATGGGAAGGCATGGCATATTGATAGCTGCGATCCAAGAGACGAGGTT
The DNA here is from genome assembly GCF_013731165.1 of Rhagoletis pomonella. Lineage (NCBI taxonomy): Eukaryota > Metazoa > Arthropoda > Insecta > Diptera > Tephritidae > Rhagoletis > Rhagoletis pomonella. The sequence continues at coordinate 5,031 of NW_023459260.1, read as the reverse complement.
GCACAGCAATTCAACACTGTTGAATTGTGCCGGGTACAACGTGCACCGTCGAGATCGCGAGCGGGATAATGGTGTTGGCTTAGCGTTCATCACGCACCACACCATGCAGTATCGTCTTATCGAAGCAGACATCGACCGCAGGGATACCACCCTAGAATGTCAGGGCATTGCTATCGGGTCAGGCGATGTTGAGCTCGAAATATTTAACGTTTATATACCCAATGTCACCTGCTGCCCGGCAGGATATCACCTTGATATAGGTGCGCTCCTCAGAGGTGAAAACCGTATGGTAGTAGGCGACTTTAATGCGCACTCAAGCCTGTCAAACGATCGTAGGGGAACTGACTTCGCTAGGGACACGAATTTCGATACGATACGATACCATATCGATACTTTTGGCATTCGATACCGCTATTTTCTACTCGATAGTTTTAAAACGGTATTTTTTGGAATCGAGTACCAGAACCCTAGTATCGCATCGAATGTCATAAACTCACATTACAAGAATAATGTTATTAACAGCTCAACCTAATATTACAGGCGAGAGTTTTTCTACGCACGCACGCAAGTTTTTCTCATTTGATAAACCGAAATCAATTTGCGTGCGTGATTTCTCAGAGTTGCATTTCTGTCAAATTTAGAGAAGTTTGCTGAGAAAAATTTGAGTCCATAGTCGCGCCAAAATGCCAATTGAGCATAAACCTCAAATCGAAATGTCACGCAAGACAAATCTTGGAATTTGGGTAAGCTTTTTACGCACGCATATAAGGTTGGCCTGTAACAATTCTTCCCGATATAAATTGGGCTTTAAGAGGAGAAATCTGAACTATAGTTAGGATTGCATGCGGTTGGATTTGAACCCGCGGCCTCGGTGTTTTAAGTCAACACCTCAATCTCTACGTTTTAAAATAATAATAAAGTCCGGCGCTTGCACAATATGTTAGTGGTTGGCCGAACTTCTCCTCCGATTTGTCGCGTGCGCCTTAATGTTGTGGCACAAAGGAGGATCCTTCAGCTTTATGTCGACTCTGAACGGCGATTGTATTTTATGGCAAGCTGTTTTTCATTTTCAAGGCTTGCGCACTTTTATCCACTGCATCACAGCGGCCTATATGCGAGACCTATATTCAGATAAATTTCTTGGTTTTTGGTAGCGATATCTGGAATATCGAGTTTTTTTATTCCGATATTAATGGGTACCCGATATTTTTAAAGCGATGCTTTAAATGAGTACCATATCGATACTTTCGGTTCGATATCGTTCCCTAGACTTGGCTGAGCAGATAGACGATAGACATTCTGCACAATGAACGGCGACGCACCCACCAGGATTATGGGCAGCTGCTGCAGCTCGCCAGACATAAAAATAGTCAGCGCTGGTCTGATAAACAGCATATCATGGCGACCTATGCTGACTTTGGCATCAGACCATCTGCCCATAGTCATCTCGATCGATGAACCAACCGACTTTGCTTCCGCGCAGCACCGAACATGTATCAACTTTTCTAAAGCTGATTGGAAAGGCTTCACGGAATTTACTGAAAACACCTTCGCTGCTCTCCCCACACCAACCGATGTCCACCTTGGTGAACGTAAGTTCCGCAGGGCTGTCACCGCTGCTGCAGCTCGCTTCGTACCGGCAGAATGTATCACCGACCCACATCCAAATTTCCCTGCTGAAGCGGCTGTTCTAGCCGAAGAGCGTGATAGCCTTCGTCAGGCCGATCCCGGAGATGCCCCGTATCAGGGATCTCAACGCGGAGATTCGGCAACTAGTAAACGTACACAAGCGGAAGAAGTGGGAAGAGCATCTGAAGACCTGTATCTTCACCTCTGGTGTGAGTAAGCTTTGGTCAACCGTGAGGTCACTGTCCAATCCGACAAAGCACGACGACAGAGTCGAAATTTCTTTCGGCGACCATGCTTCGTCGGACCCGGAGCAATGCGCGAGCTATTTTAGCCGGCAGTTCATACTGCATCCTCCGGTGGACAAAGCCAAGCGTCGAGTGACCAGAAGGCTGCACAAACTGCCAACAACCTGTGCCCCCCTTGCCTTCACTTGCGGTGAAGTTCAGGTGGCCATTGGGAAGGCGAAAGCCTCCAAAGCCATGGGTCCCGACGGAATATGCATGCTGATGCGGAAAAATTTGGGTCCTGCGGGGGTAGCGTACCTAACGGAGGTCCTCAATTTGTCTATGGACACTCTCATCATCCCAGACATCTGGAAGGTGGGGAGAGGGGTCCCACTGCTCAAACCGGGGAAACCTGCCAACATAGGAGATTCTTATCGGCCGATAACACTCCTTTCCCCGGTAGCGAAGACACTCGAGGCCTTGCTGCTCCCGTATTTCACAAACCACTTGACCCCAGCGAAGCATCAGCATGGTTTCCGTAAAGTGCACAGTACAACAACAGCACTTAACGCCATAAACACTCAGATAACTCGTGGCCTTAACCGTAAACGTCCCTGTGAGAGAACGATTCTAGTAGCGTTGGACCTGACAAAGGCTTTTGACACTGTCAGCCATTCCACGCAACTAGAAGATATAGAGGCTTCCTCTCTCCCACAGAGGCTCAAACGGTGGTCGGCAAATTATCTGAGTGGTCGACACTCGTCGGTAATGTTTAGAGACAAATCAAGCAAACGCAGAAAAATAAAACAGGGGGTTAAACAGGGTGGTGTCCTTTCCCCGCTACTGTTTAACTTTTACATTTCAAAGCTCCCTCAACCACCAGAGGGAGTCTCGATTGTCTCTTACGCCGAAGATTACTCGATCATGGCGACTGGGAATGGAATTGATGACCTGTGTTCGAAAGTAAACGGGTATCTCTCTGAACATTCTCGCTTCTTCACTGCAAAGTGTCTAGCCCTCTCCCCTACGAAATCCTCTGCGACCCTGTTCACAACCTGGGCGAAGGAGGTCAGGCTATCGCTAGGAATTCACGTCGATGACACACCAATTCCGCCGGTGAATAATCGGAGTAACATTCGACAGCCTGCTCTATTTCTCTGCGCACGCAACCGCTATTGTCAATGAAGTACAGAGAAGCAACAAGGTCCTCAAGCCGCTAGCCGGCAGCACTTGGGACAAAGACAAAGAAACGTTGCTGGCAACATACAAGGCAATAGGCCGGCCGGTTTTAAACTACGCAGCACCAGTGTGGTCGCCGGAGACTAGTAGGACGCAGTGGATGAAGCTACAGACGGTACAAAACACAGCACTTAGGACAGCGAACGGATGCCTCCTGATGTCACCAGAACACCACCTCCACGATGAGGCGAAAATGCTCCCAATTAGGGAGCACAACACGATGCTCTGCAACCAGTTTCTGGTTGGGAGCCAGAGATGTGGCCACCCAAATAGACAGCTGCTTGAAGAGGAGCCCTCGCCGAGGCACTTCAGGAGGCATCTATATGAACTGACGGACGAAGTCCAGAGGTTCATTAAGCAGCCTCTAGACCCGTGAGCTTACAGACAGGCCCTGAACGGCATTCACACGACTCGAAACATCTCTTCGCATGCCCGGAAAACCCCACAACCCTAACGGCGTCGTCCCTGTGGACCGACCCCATAGAGGCTGCACGCTTCTTGGGGCTGCCGTTAGTGGAACTCGCGAACAACGACTGAGATATCAACCGGTCTGGGCGGGGTTGTTGTAGCCGCTACAACAACAACAACAACAGGTAATGGTCATAAAAAAATTCGGAGGAAGAAAGTTTATCATTGAGCCACGTTTCAGTGATAGCTAATATATCGTACTCATGCAAAGCTGGTTCGCGATAAAATTGAGTGGTTTTAGTTCGCATACCACTCACATTTTGGTAGTACAATGAAAACAGATTACATTTATCATCGATATGAGATGAGTTAAAATTGTCTACGGGCCTTGCTTGGCAACTCCCGCTTTGAGAAAAAAAACGAAAAGGCGGCACTCTAACGTCAGCCGGCCATATATCGTACAGCAACTTCAACTTCAGTATTGATATTGGATCCAACAACTGTATATAATTTGCTCCCACCACTATTGTCATTGAAGTTTCTAGCTGAGGGACAGTGTAATTGAGCTGGAACCGAAGCAATAACAGCATTAGTGATCGTTTGTTTAGAATTGTCGGTAGGCAGCGAAGTATCAGCACATATCACGTTGTCAGAGGTAACACCAGCATCATTAGTAGAAAACAAGCTTGTAGCGAAGTATCATTGCACAAGTCGACATACACAGCACCAGTAGCTGCAGGTACTTTAGAATGAGAGGGAGTAATTTCCGAAGCTTCATCCAATACATTATCGCTGCCAACCTGGCTTTCGGCATTATCAAACACATCTGAAGTGCATATAGAAGAGCAAGATTTGCTCTTTTTATGTTGACTTGCAAGCTGTGCGGCATTTCTATTAGACTTCTGCATGTTGTTAGGTAACAGTTGACTATGACGAGAATTAGGTGACAAATTTGCAATGCGTTTAAGTGCAGGCTGCAAAAGAGCGGCCTGTTTGATGAAATATTTTGCCTATTAACAGAAGATGAAAAAAGTTTAGGATTCCGGTTATTGACCTTTGCTTTAGAGCGCGTTTGCTGGATATTGTTATTATTTGCACACTCAGTGTTATTGTTGTCTTTATTCATATTTGCACACTCAAAGTTATTGTTGTTTTTATTAATATTTGCACACTGTGTTGTTGTTGTTTTTATTAATATTATCGGAATCTAATTTTGTATACATACGAGAACTGTCAATAGAGTTAAGAAACTCAGCAAGCCCATTTAAGTTTAATAAAGATTCATTTATTTTAACTTGACTAAGTACTGACAGTTGGTTGACATAATTATTGCACTTAAAGAAAATGTTTTTGTTGTTTTTAAGTAAGTTTATGCAGCTCATATTAAGTTTTGAACATTTGGCAAGCACTTTTATCTGGCAATTATCACAAGCAATGAAGTTATCTCCCAAGCACTTGGAATCGCAATTCGTGGCAAAATATGTAAAAAGCCTCTTAAGATTATAGGTAGCAGATTTAACTATTGAATTAG
>NW_023459259.1:64956-66959 GCF_013731165.1 Rhagoletis pomonella | reverse complement strand
GGTCGAGCGCCGAATCCATTGGCCGTCTGTTTTGATTGCAGCTTTTCGACGTTGAACTTTCCTTGGATTATTGGGGGCCCTTTTTTTTTGTTGCTCCGAGGTTGGGTCGTATATTGGATGCATCAATATAGTAGTGCGAGTCGATGTTTGGCCCTCGGAGTGTACGTATGTACATCTAAAACATGGAAGCATGCCTTCCGTCTATCACAACATCCTCGATATGGTTTCCCGTTTTTCGATGTGGATACATCCATTTAGCTTGATGGATCTTTTTATGCTAGAACCCAGTAATACATACTGCCAAGTTTCGGGTCCCGGCGAAGTCGATCACCCTCATCTAATATGTACGCTCTAAGCTAAGAGAGCCTTGGATGCCTTGGATGCCTCGTCCCTCTCTTCCATCGGGGCATTGGCACATATGAATGAGATGTTGAAGAATCTCGCTTTAATGCGGATTGTGGCTAGACTTTCGTCCGCTAGAGTGAACGCCGGTCTCTCCCCCCCACCCCCCACAAATCCAACACCGAATTGCACTCCTTTACGTGGCAACTGTAGTAGACGTCGCAAGGCTCACGCTTACCTTCCTCGCCCCGTCCATCGCATTTCGTGGATGGCGGTGATGTCAACCTTTATTTTCCCTAGGACATCAACCAGCCAGGCACCATCCCGATTAAGGATTCGGATATTTCAAGTGCATACCCTAAAATCATAGTCCTTCCTATGTTTGCCGTGATCGCCATCAAAAGAAAGGGGTATCATCCGAGGCATGTGTTTTTTTTCATTGGGCAGGGTTTTAACGTGGCGGGGCCCAAACCCAGCGCACGCGGGCCACTCCCAGTTGAATGGCAGTCAAAAGCTTTGCAGTACTGGGAAATGTACAAAACATAGTGGTCAAAAGCGAATATCTCAACTAAACCCTGATGTATTTTTTAAATTCATAGCTCTACATACCTGTATAGTAAACCAAATAGCCGGACCAGACATTAATCAAAATAAAAAATGTAAAAAAATAAACTTTTTTCCCTATACTCTGTAATATTCCTCCGCAATTTTGTTAGGTAAACTAATAATTTATAATCATTGCTTTGCTGCGAAATATCTTCTCTTAAATTATATACATAGGTATGTATAAATATGAGGTCATATTGAAAATTTTGAGTATGCAGGTTTTTTATACTGGTATATTCATTTATGCTAAATATATTACTTGGGTTTGTTTTGTCACACTTAAGAAGTAAACGTCTTGGCTGTTCACCCAACCGGTCTATAGTTTTATCAATAATCTCAGATTGGTTCTGTGATACAAAACTTTCGTTGTACGCTTAGAAAAGACACAAACCTAAAGACAAAGTAATAAACAATTGCACTATTTTTGCTCAATGTCGACTGCAGGCAGGTTTTTACCCTTTTTAAATGGAAGTGCTTTGAAGTTAGAGAGAATAACTTGATACAGAACCGGATGATCCACATATCCACTTTTTAAATCAATTTACTAATTATTTTGATAGCTTTGGGAGTATAATTTGTTATACAGTATATATATAGGAAACTCCTTGAAAGTTAGGGGGGCCGAAATTAAAGCATTTAGGGGTACTATTTTTGAATATCTAGGCAAAAATTTGGAAGTTAGGGGGGGAGGGCCCGGGCCCGCCCTTCCACTACCTGGCTACGCCCATGTACATAGATATTAGTAAGTGTGATTTTCACAGAAATTTTGTTGATGTGATGAAAGAAAATCAATAATTACAGTTCACTGATGATATTAACACTAGGTTCTTTCCCTAACAAACCGGACCGGATCCGGTAATTAGAGAATAAAAAAAAAATGCTTTCAAAAATGGAACAAAGTCCAGAAGTACGGGAACGCAAAGAACCACATTTCGTGCCTACAATTTGAGAAACATCTGATTCACGTTGTTTTTGTTTTTGTCAATTAAATGCAAACACCTGGAAATGGAATTTGAGAAATTTGATTTTAAGTATATATGTTAAGATTGAAAATA
>NW_023459259.1:0-39956 GCF_013731165.1 Rhagoletis pomonella | reverse complement strand
CTACTGCCGTGTGCTGTCCTGAAGCTTTCTCTACAATACGTGGCGCTTCTCTTGATGCACTGCTGCACTTACCGTCACTTTGTGTCTTCATACGAGGGAAAGCTTTAAAGGCCACCTGCAGACTAAAAAGAAACAGACGCTGGTATAACACTGAGTGGGGCAAGGCGGAAATTGCTAGCGGCAGAGATCTGAACACTTGTGTTTTTTTAATGCCACAGGATAATTGGCCACCTTTACCTTTGTTGAAGAGATTCTTTAATGTTTAGTTCCCTACGACTGAATGCTGGTTTAATACCAGCACTGAGCCCGGAATCACACATAATCGAATCTTCAATGATGGCTCCAAAACTGACTCTCTCTTGGACTTTTCTCTGGGCAAGTATGCCTCGGTCTTCCAGGCTGAGGTGTTTGCAGTGACAGCCAAACTGCACCTAAGGCATTGGGCAGCCCTCTAACTACTTACTTCCAAGCTCTGGGCGCCAGTTCAACCGGCAGTAACTCCTATCGTCCAAAACTATAATATCTATCATAGCATGGAGCACCGAAATTAAAGCCTTACCTTTGCAAAGCACATCCAAATCTTTTTCGGTGACTGGATTTAGAAGAAACTAATTTAATAATAGCTAATTTTTGCGGTGGACATCATATTTCCCGGTCTTTTATTTCAAAGAAAGAGTCAGTTGGTTGCGTTTTCAAATATGCCGATGTATGACTTTCAATTTTCGTTATTGCTCCGATCGAAGACAAATTTCCTTTTAATTTTCTAAATATATATTTTTTTACACTAAATAATATTGAGGATTAGGTATGGTAGCACGAAATGACACAATCTGCTTAATTGTCAGGTAGTTAATATGGCGCCCGAAAAGTGACAATGAAACTACCTTCTTTTTTGCATCATGGCCATACCTAGTTCTCAATAATCATTTATTTATTGTGAAAAAATTATTTACATTTATTAATTTACATTTTATTAAAAGGAAATTTGTCTTCGAACTGAGCAATAACAAAAATGGAAATTCATACATCGCGATATGTGAAAAACAACCAACCAACTTTTTCTTTGAAACAAAAGACCGGTAAATATGTTGCCCACCGCAAAAATTAGTTATTAAATCCGTTTACTCTAAAGCCAATCACCGAAAAGTATTTGGATGTGCTTTGCAAACGTTAGCCCCAGTAAGGCTTTAATTTCGGTGCTTCGTGATATGAAAGATAATATAGTTATGGACGATAGGAGGTACCCCCTATTAAACTGGTACCCAGAGTTTGGAAGTTGTATCTTTCCATGTGCTTTATTGATATCATCTCATGAGAGTTTTTCAACTGAACTTATAGTCTAACATTTGGACATTCAGAGAGCTGATAATATAATGTGTATAACAGTAGTTAGGGGTTGCTGCCTACACATTCTTACACCTTTCCCCCAAGATATTATTTTAGCGTTAAACAGTGGCGTAGCCAGGGGGATTTGGGGAGATTGATCCCCCCATTCGTGAAATGAAATTTTTTATTTTTGAATTAATAACATAATACCATTTTACCCTCCCGATTTATAATATTTTATTTCAGACTGATAACAAATTATCTTGTAATGAATATATAAAATTATCGGTGGGTGGATTATGTATTTGAATATTTGTGAAATACACTAGGCCATTTTGCTTAGTTCCCCACAGCGTTGGGAAATAATCTATAATCTATACAAAAACTGTACTTTTCGACTGTAAATTGCAACTTTTTAATTTGCTCATATGCATGCATGCATACATAGATTCCCTTCAAGACCAATGCTTTGATGGTATTCACGGGAAAGTTTATGTAGGTACATTTACATATTTTACACTTTTAACATAAATGTCAAGGCAAATATTTTAAGATACACTTCTTAACAAACAAATTTTTTTAAGTTATTATGAACGGATGAAGAATTTGAATTCAGTACTAAAACTTGACATTTCAAGTGCTTATCAAAACTTTATACATGTTAACTAGATGGCCATTTATCTTAAAATTATATAATTTTAATTATTTGTTTATAAAAGTGCAGTTTACACTTTAACAAACCCCGTATAAATCCAAGGTCCAAACTTTCGTATAGCTTTTTAATTAGATTTCCTATAAATAGATATTTTGAGTATACAGTTTTTGTTCAATTCAAATAAAGCGCAAGTTTAAAATACATAGCTGCGAAAAATAAGAGTGCTTCTGACATACTTTGCACTGAGCTACGTAACTGTCTATGTCGTTGTTTATACAAACCCAGTAAAAAAGCATTCGAGCTCTTTTTTTCATTTTTTCACTGCCCGAGTGAGACACATGCAACCAATTTAGAACTTCATTTTGCAGGCTTTTGGGAACCAAAATTTTTTCACTCAACAAAACTAAACCTCCTTCGCATATAATCTTATTTTTTAGTTTAATTAAGTATTTTAGACAAGGTGACAAATTTTTTGCTTTGGGCCAACCCTCTTTAAAAAATTTTATTACTTCTGACAGCTCTATATCCTCTTGAGTTTCTTTTTCAAACAAATTTCGCTTCTCTTCAGACATATTAATGTGGTGAATGCAACCCTCCAAATATATCTCTTCTGTTTTATCGAATTTTTTATCAGTGTATCGCGACATTACGTCTGCAAGGTGTAGGTATTTTCCCGGCACGTAGCAAAGCTTTAGCTTATACTTTTCCAACTTGAGTCTCATACGTTGGAGTCTCATCGACGGAATTTTATTTATACATTTTGCAAACAGAGGAACAAGAGGCTTGTGGTGTGTGTTTCAACTAAAATTTCACGCCCATATATATAGAAATTAAATTTTTTACAAGCGAATAGAATTGCAAGCAACTCTTTCTCTACTAGGCCTTATTTTTTTTCTGTGTCACTTAATGTTCGTGATGCCCACGAAATTGGTATTTTGCTCTGTAAACGACAAGCTCCGATGCCATAAGAGCTAGCATCCGTCTGAATCGCTTTACTTTTCAAAGGATCAAAATTTTGTAACGCCGTTGCATTTACCAAAAGATTTTTAATTTGACTAATGCAATCTGATTGTTTTTGCCACCAAATAAATTGAACATTTTTCCGTAACAACTCTCGAAGAGGCTCAGTTTCTCTTGCTAAATTAGGCAAGAAACCTCGTAAATAATTAACCATTCCTAATATTTTTTGTAATTCTTCTTCAGAGTCAGGATTTTTTAACTTTAAAATAGATACAACTCTGGATTCATTAACGGATAAACCGTCCTTCGAAAGTGTAAATCCCATGTACTTTACTTTTGGCAATCTGAATTGATGCTTGTCCTTATTAAATTTAATATTATTTGTCAAGGCTATATGCATAACTTCTTTAAGTATTTTATCGTGTTCCTCTAAGGAACTTGCAAAAATTAGGAGATCGTCAAAATAAATAAAAGCTCGATTTATATTTCCAAAAAATTTATTAGTATACCTCTGAAATATCATCGGCGCAGGTTTTAAACCAAAAGGAAGTCTTAAATACCGATAAAGTCCAACAGGCGTACTCAAAGTACAAATATAACTAGACTTTTCATCCAAAACGATATGAAAAAACCCATCCTTTAGGTTCAGCACCGAAAAAACTGTCACGCCTACAAGTTTTGATCTAAGTTCTTCTAAAGTTTGAATGTTAAACTGCTCTAAAACTAATGAACTATTTAAATCTTTAGGATCAAGACAAATTCTAATTGTATTGTTTGGTTTTTCGACAATGACAATATTTGAAGTCCATTCAACCGGCTCCTGTACTTTTTTAATGATTTTAGTTTTTTCGAGGCGATTTAGCTCATCTTTTAAAGGCTGCATTAACTTTTGTGCAACCCTGCGAGCTGGTCTAGCGATAGGTTGCACATTCTTTGTTAACTTTAATGAATAGGCTTCTGGAAATTTTCCGACACCAGAAAATACGTTTTTATTATTTTTCAACACATCACAATTCACTATTGTTTCCTCCAAACTTGTGCTATTTTTAATTTCAGCAACCCGCTTAATGAAGTTGAGTTCTTCACATGCTGCCCTTCCTAATAATGGTATTATTCCTGGGTTTTCTCTGACAACAATAAATTTATACGATTTTACGATATTATTAGCTGCACAAGTCAATTTTATCTCTCCTCTAACTTCAATCTCATATCCACCAAAAACTTTCAATGACACATTTGTTTTCTTCATTTTGTGAAGCAAACCCACGTGCCTGATGTTTTTTTCGAAGAGAATATTCTCGTCCGCACCTGTGTCTAGCTTAAAGGCCTGCTCAAACAGGCGCGGCTCGGTACAGCGCGGTATAATCCCGTACGATACGCGGTAACGATATACGCAAAGGCACTCAAACAGGCGCGGTGCGGTATAGCACGAAACATTGTTGCCATGTGACGGCACTCTACGCATTCCTCCTTCTAAATTTATACATATATTATAAATCTGATTTTCGCGATGGACAGCTCAAGCTCTGAGAACGAATTATTGCTATTAGCAGCACTTCTCGACGAAGAAAACAGAAGGTATGAATATGCCTACATCTTTGTTTTATCCTGCAATGTTCTTAATTTATGTATATGTTTAAGAAAAAGAAGATGGGTTCACGAAATAAATTTGAGAAGAAAAGAAGGTGGTGAATTTTCCAGCCTGATGCCCCAACTGCGTAACCACGAAGAAAGATTTTATAAATATTTCCATATCTGCGCTCCATTATGTACCTTTTGCGAAAGAATTTTAAATTCCAGTAAATTTACCGTTCATATTTCTGAGCAACATTGCCAGATTTGAAAAACATTTTTCAAACAAACGAAAAAGTTCAACTTTATTTTATTTACTTTGTGAGAAATAAAATCAAAGAATATCACATTTATGCCAACAAATGTATTACGAGCACTTTAAACTCACGTTTTTTATAATGAAAAAGGTAGAATTTATAATCTGTAGCACTTTTGTAGATAAAATATGTGGTAGAACTCTAGCTCTAAATTGCAACTCTGCTTACGATATATCTTCTTAAACCGCGCGGTGAACGTTGCATGCTGCGGTAGAGTTCTGTACCGCGGTGTACCGCACTTCCAATACCGCGTCTGTTTGAGTGCTCCCATATACCGCCATGGTATTTGATACCGCATATCGTACGGGATTATAACGCACCGTGCCGCACCGCGCCTGTTTGAGCAGGCCTTAAATCGAATACTTTTACCCTCTACCTTTATATCGCCATACCACGTTCTCACTCCACCACCAACAGCAGGAACAAGATCTGACTAATAAATATGTTCGCCCTCTATAGAGCCACGGTCGTCAGGTGAAGAATAACTGTCACCAAAATTAACGGCATTAACTTTTTTGTGATTGCGATACCTACACACGGCCCGAAAATGGTTGGGCCTTTTGCAATTAAAGCATATTTTATTAAAAGCAGGACACTTATTTTTTACAATTCTCAAGCTTTTTGTCATACTGTGATTGCTTATTTTGAGTACTATTTTTATGATTATCATACTTGGCCCTAGCTTTAGTATAACTATTTTGTGCTCTTTGGTATGCTCTTTGTTAAGCTCGAACAACTTACAAATTTCAGTAGACTTCTCCAGTGACAATTCTCGATCTGCTAGCAACTTTTCTTGCAGTTTTTTGTCATGCAGTCCCACTACGACTCGATCTCTCAAAATGGAGTCCTCCGCCGCACCGTAGTCACACGATTTCACCAATTGTCGCAGGTCCTTCACAAATAGCTCGAATGACTCGACATCTTTCTGCTGCCTTGAATTGAACACAAAACGTTCAAAGACCACATTTTTCTTTGGAATGCAGTATTCATCAAACTTTTTTAAAACTACATCCAAAGATTTCGCCTCGTTTTCGGTGATATTTAAAACATTAAAAATTTCAATTCCACCTTCTCCAACCAATAACTTGAAAACTGCCACTTGTGCCTCCTGCTCCAATTTCAATAATCCAGTTGCTGCGCCATATATAATAAAGTTTTGCTTAAACTTTTACCAATTATCAGCCAAATTTTCAGCAACAGCCAGTGGGCTTGGAGTGGGCAAATTTGACGGCATCATTTTAGAAATTTCGCGAAATGGTTTTATTGACTGTTTGACAAGGGACTCTTTATACATGTGGTTTACGGTTCGCTAGCGCGTTCCTAACGAATAACTTTTTATTTGATATCATCTCATGAGAGTTTTGACAACTGAACTTATAGTCTAACATTTGGACATTCAGAGAGCTGATAATATAATGTGTATAAAAGTAGTTAGGGGTTGCCGCCTACACATTCTTGCAGAAGTAAGTAGTTAGAGGGCAGACCAATGCCTTAAGTGCAGCTTGTCTGTCACCGCAGACATGTAAACTCATTCCCCTCCACCTATTTTCCACCACGTAGTCCACGGCCTTGAGGATTGCAAATACCTCAGCCTGGAAGGCCGAAGCATACTTCCCAAGAGAAAAGTTAATCTTATCCCCATTAACTCTAATAAAGACCGCAGATCCTGACACAGAGTCAGTTTTAGAGTCATCAGTGAAGATTCGATTATGTATGAGTCTGCTGGTATCAAACCAGCGTTCAGCCTCAGGGAACTCAACATTATAGAATCTCTAAAACAACGGTAGTGGTGGCGTACTATTCTGTGGCATTGAAGAGACACAAGTGCTCGGATCACTGCCGCTAACAATTTCCGCCTCGCCCCACTCAGTGCTATACCGGCATCCGTTTCTTTCTAGTCTGCAGGTGGCCTTTAAGGAAGAGACAAAGTGACGGTAAGTGCAGCAGTGCATCCAGAGCAGCGCCACGTATTGTAGAGAACGCTTCCGTACAGCACACGGCAGTAGTTCTTTGAGTTTTGCAAGCAGACTTCCCACGATCTTGATTGAGAATCTGCTCCACCACACCGGTTTACATTGCCAAAATGCTGTCAATTCCTTAGAGGTTTTGTGTTCCACATTAGATTTCCACGATAGTTTTGTATACAGAATTACTTCTAGATACTTCCCTTCAGGAGAATTCTGAATTTTGGATCCTTTAATTGTGGGGGATATGAGACCATTCAACCTTCTCCAAACCCTCTTTTCGGACTATGCTTTAATGACGAAAAATCTAACAATGCGTCTTTTTCGGACTATTAAAAAAAAAGAGTTTGGTTATGTAAATATATTTATTTTGTTTAAAATAAAATGAAAAAAATAATTTTATAAATAAATGTTTCAAAACTGGATTTTATTTTATTTCTTCATCTCTGCACATCGATATTATTCAAAGGATCTTTTAATCTCTTGAAAAAAACATTCAAATTTGATTATCGACCACATCAACTTGCTATTTTTTATGTAAATTTTACTCTTTATTAAAACCCAAATATTTAAAAGAAAATTTCCCCTCTCAAAAAATTTTAATGTGGCAAAGCTATGCTTAATGTTTACATCTGGAGAAATGTCAAAAATCGGCTTTATAATCAAAAAATAGTAGTAATGAAACTACCTTCTTTTTTGTATCATGGTTTGCATCTCTCAAGAAAAAAATGCTCGTATATTTATTTCTTCAAGAAAATTTACAGCAAAAGCAAAGTGCTTTTTAATAAAAAAATTTTATTGTGATTTTTTTTTTCAGAGCTGGCTTAAGGATACAGTTTCTATTTCAGGTTATTATCTTTAGGGGGATTTGAACCCCAAAACCCACCTTTCCTTTCAAAAAGAATTATCGAAATCGGATATGCGTTAACATATGTACATAAAAAAAAAGTATTCCGACGAATAGATAACCTCCTCCTTTTTTTGAAGTCGGTTAAAAATAATAAAAAAATTACGATTTTGGTGTAAAGACGAAGTCACATTTTAAAATTTGCATGCAATTACGGTAACTAATAAATTTGTATTTTAACTCTTCAATAAGTTCATAATAAACTTTATGCAATATAAATTCCTTTGTAGGGCTCGGTACAACTCAATTGTTACAATATACAGTGACGAGCAAAACTGTAACATGGTGTAACACTTTTTATTTCAGCCGCCGCTATCTTTCCAAGTTCTAACGACTTTTATACTTTTGTTGTATATTCTTATTGGTACACCCCTACTCCCTCTCTCATAACGTTTTGAAGTCAATCCAACAACAATAATAAAACAAGCAGACAAAAATGTAAATTAAGGCAAATGTTAGTTTTGCACTCACTCTCAGTTTTGCATTTTACAGTTATCTTTTACTTAGTTGGAAGTCAGATGACTTTTCCTGTATTGTAATTTATTCAAAAAGGGATCACAAGTAAATAGTATGGTTAATCAGGAAACATAAATGTAAATAATAGATCTACTGCGTACAGCCGGGACCTCAAGAAAAGTGGCAAAAAATTGTGGAGTTTACTACATGAAAATCTTATGACTGAGAAAAAATATATATCCTTGAGTGTTACTAAGGGCGAAAGAAGTCTATCAAAAAATATTACGGTCCGATATCTTGTGAACTTAGTACACTGAGAAAAAGGATTAGATTCAACAACTAAAGATATTTAGTTCCCGAATTTTGACAATATTTGGGAATTGTTACCAAGGATTGGGAACTATTACCATGGGTTGGTAATTATAACTAAATATATTAAAGCTTCTAATATTTATCTAGGGTGTACCAAATCGTTAATTTAGTTGATGGGTTTGGTTAATACATATTTTTTTGAAGCATACTTCTACAAATTCCATTCAACTTAACGTATGGTTCATAAAAGGATGTCATTAAGCTCTGCTAATAGAGATAAGCTTTCTTTCAACACATGGTTTAGTCATAGTTACCAAATCTTAGTTAAGGTAACCACGATTTGGTTTGAGAGCGGAACATATTTATGCTTGTGAGCCACCCCTAAATAATGCTGAGCGCTCTCTGAGCACATGTGTGTTTCACATACGAATAGCGCCAGCTGAGCAATGCACACAGTCCCACTTATTGAATCGTTTGAATGCGCTAGTATGCCGACCATTGCATAAAAACGATTCAATGGATGAGACTGTGTGCGTGGAAATCATTGCTGCGCTACCGCTGTTCGTATATGGGTGAAACACGCGTTTGGTCACAGAGCGCTCAGTAAGCTGTGCAGTGTTGCCAGAACTTTTTGGGCCGACCGGCTAGATTGGCAAAAAAAAAGCGGCTAAAAACGGCTAAAATGTTTTAGTGAAAATTCACATGCTTTATTTAAATAAATCGCAAGAAACGAAAGACTAGTTAACACCATTAATTTATATCGAGTGTATATTCCTCATCATCAAATGAATCACTATTGTATATATCACCTGAATTCATTAATTTTAAGAGATCGTCATCTACAGTAAAATTATGGCAGCATTTTTTTTCACGTTTTAAACCGTATCTTATATATAAAATAGCGTTTAACGTTTTAACGCACATTGGATTTCTTTGCTTAGTTTTTATTATATTCATTGAACTAAATATTCGCTCTACTTCTGCATTACTTATAGGCAAAACAAGAAAACTAAAAACTAGGTTGGAAAGGTCAGAAAAAGGGTTTTCTCCTAGGGCATTTCGTAAATGATAAACTTCGGCCCAAAATTTTACAGTTGAGTCTAAATTACTCCAGGTATGTAACGTTAACCGTTGCCATTGCATTTCTATGGATGTTATTTCGTCGGCATTATATTTGTGTTTTTGTTGCTGTAGTTGAACAAATACTTTTGGTTTAATTACTCTTGATGCATTTCCAACCGAAAAAAGTCAATTTTTTTTAGTGTGGCAATATTTGTAGCGAGGCGTTGGGCGTAATTCCTTTATTAAAGTGATAATAAAATAGCGACCATTTTCTCGAGTTTTTTTCTCGGCTTCGTGGTCAAAAGCGTTTGTGCTTACTTTTGTTTTTAAATACTCTTCAAAACTGTGATAAAACTGAGGAAATGGAGCAAGGTATGGTTCCAACGGGGAGCATATAGGATCAAATGTGTCCGCGCTAATAACCACTAGGGAGCATAGATGCGAAAATAAAACATTGAGTTCATTAAAAATCTTCATTGGGTCTGCATTATTGCTTTCGAACAACTTGTTTACTTTTTGCACCTGAAAATTAGGCAAATAGTAAAATCGGCTAAAAACGGCTAACTTTTTTTTACAAACCGGCTAACAAATCGGCTGCCGGCTAGATCGAATTTTCTCCGGCTAGTTGCTAGCAATACCGGCTAAATCTAGCCGGAAAACGGCTAAAATGGCAACGCTGAAGCTGTGGCATGTCGATCACTGCGCTAGGTAGAGAAAGAAAAGTGTGTGCTATGACCAGTGTTGCCGTTTTGATTACTTTTAACCAATTTTGGTTATTTCTTTCTTGCCTGTGAAGTTGTTAAGATCTTTCCCGTTTTGGTTATTATTCAATATATACATTAGTTTTTAATTGACATAGGCCAGCTACACCTGTCGAGGTTGAGGAGAGTAGCAGCAGCAGTGGCAGCCCCAGCAGTGAAACCAAGTACGAATATTTGGAATGAATGTATTAATATTACTTACATATGTATGGATTTGTTTTATAATATACAGAATACATAATATACATGGTCGGCTAAAGCCTACTTCAAATGAATACATACTTAGATAGTACATATATAAATACCTCTTATATACGGAATCCAATACCACGTCATGTATGTACAATAAAAACGGGATTTGGTTGTTCTTTTTCCATGACTGCTTACTTTATTAATTTAAGTTAAGATTAATAATAATAATCTTATAGCAAGTAGGTTCAGTGAAAATACCATTCCACAGTTTTGAAAAAATCGGGTTTTTGCGCTTTTGTAAAATTTATTTACCATCGTATACGCGGTACTACGTTTGGCGTATACGAGGAATTTCGCACTGAGCGACGATGTAGTTCAATAAGACCAATTTTTAATTGTTTAACCTTAATCTTAAAATATATACAATGTGGTTGTTCACGCTGATTAGGTATTTCATTGATTCTTACAAAGAAGTTGGAAACTGTGTACCTATGTACTTATTTAAGAACGTAATTTAGAGTCTGGTAATGTTTACGAAGATATTAACATTCATACATATGCATCTAATAAGGAAAACTGATTTTATAAAATATGTATTTACATATTACAGCCTTAAAATAATTTACTTTTAAAAATGCAAATAAAAATTTATTTTCTTTGGTTTTAAACTTTTTCTATACGTATTATAAAAAAGAATTTGTGATGACCTAAATTGTTAATCCAAGAAAAAAGTTGGTTATTTTTCCTTACATTTGGTAACTTTTTCGTCTGATCTTTTTTTAGAAAGTTCTTTGAGCGGCGGCAACACTGACTATGGCATGCCCATACTTGTTTGTCTCAGTTTCAGTTTTGCCATCGCCGCGAATTGTTTCGGTGTGCGCATAGTTATTTAAAAATATAAAGTTTGATGCCATGCCAACCGGGGTTTCTCAGTGGATATATAATTCATGTGAATTATAATTTGAAAGTATCTATTTAGCCAAGGAAAAAGCAAAGCAGTATATTTAAACCAGCACTTCCAGCAGATATTATTGACCTGGGTTTTCGCACGACTGTTCCTGTTTCATCGTTTCTTTTTAGGAAATTCTTACCACCATATAGATGTGGGATTGGGACGACGGACTACAGGAACGGACCTGACAGGCAAACCATTGTGGACGAATGCATCCATGCGCACCAGACTACGAAATGAACGATCGGACCGCACTGAACACACCCCAAACTAGACTTCGACAAGATGAACAACCCGTTAGAATAATCATTGTAAAATCAACCGCCTTCAAGCGTAGTTCGCGAATATTAATCCTCACACATAATTGTGTATTAAATTATATGTATATCTGTGCGTAATAAAGACTATGAAACTAACAATTTAAAAATTGTTTTTCTACAAGTGGTGTCGTGAAGTGGGATAAAATACACTCCGTGAATGTGAAAGAACTGTGTTTTGCGAAAATTTTTGTGCGTGTGCATACATATGTATGTATGTTTCTTGTGTGTGTGTGCGCGATAAGCTAGCCGGTGCCGAAAATTAAAACTTAATAATTTCAAACCACAAGTTGATACCTGCGATCACAAAATCAAATTTATAAACGAAAAAAAAAAACCTATGCAAGAAAATATTTTGCAAAAATTATAGCTGGAAAAAGTAACGCCGATTTGAGCTAGCCACGCCACACAAACCGCTATTCGCGAAGTAACGCTAACAAACGGTTAAGTTCGGTTGCGTGAAAAATTTTAACTCGACCAAACCAACGAGTACATGCATAGTGCGTTCTAAAATTGAACTTCAATAAAAAACCGGTGTTATAGTAAACGCCTGCAGGCAACGTGCGTGTGCGACGCGTTTAAGCGGAATTCGGCCGTGTGCGAGTGTGGGGCGATTTCAGCCATAAAAATCTCCCTTTTCGACGCGTATATAGCAAAACTGTACCACGCCATTCGCAGACCGTTACCTAAGATACAGTTGCTATATTGCGCATTGCTCCGGGTACAGCCATCAAGCTGTAGCAGCAATCGAGGGTACCGCTGGGCCCGTTAAGCACTGAAGCGCACGTGGCAGCGAGTGTGCGCAGCAACAAAGCGCGCGCAGCAGTAAAGTGCGCGCAGCAGTAAAGTGCGCGCAGCAGTGAAGTGTGCGCAGAAACAAAGTGCGCGCAGCAGTGAAGTCCACAATAAAGTGTGCGCTGCAGCTAAGTGCGTGCAGCAGTAAGTGTGCGCAGCGGCAAGCGTGCGCAAAAGTGAACAGTACGCAGCAGCCAGCGTGCACGCGGCAGCCAAGTGCGCGTAGCAGCAAAGCGCATAAGCGACGTGCGCGCAACATCAAAATACGCGCAATAGCCAAGTGTGCGCAAAAGCAGCGTGCGCGCAGTGACAAGTGCACGCACCTAAACGGCGTATATAACCATGTTGTAACACGACAGTGAAACGGTGCCAGAGCCAGGTAGCACCGTCAACGAGGGACGGGTGCAGCAAACGCACGCATCGAAGCGGCGTACATAGCGGCGTTTAACGCGACAGTGAAACGGTGCCAGAGCCAGGTAGCATCGTCAACGAGGGACGTTAACAAGCGAAGTACAGCGAGTAATTAGACAGCGGCGAGGGAGAAGAACCATACGTAGCTCAGCTAAGTCAATAAGTTTGTTGTTTGTTTAGAGCAAAGCAATTTCATGTAATTTAAATACGTTATTCACCGTTATAACCGCGCCGACGAATGAAAAAATGCTGGGAACGGGGCGAAACAAGAGAGCGCCGCTAACATGATGGCGGTGAATAAAAGCGGTCTGATTTTTAAAGATATATTTTTTGAGTTAGCTAACCGAACAGTCTCGGCATTGATTGACATGGGGTCGGACCTTTCGTTAATGCGTAACGACACGTTGGTGATGCTAGGCCTCGGTGTCGAATTAAGAGAAGAGAAGCGTATATTGGTGGGCATAGGGAACAGCGCGCTGACCACAATCGGTTGTTTTAGTTTACCCATGCGCATCGATGGTATCGTGGTGGACATCACATTCCATGTGACGAAGCAGCGAGATCTAACCTACTCCATGGTGATTGGAAATGACGTCCTGAAGCAAGTCGACCTCATCGTGAGCGAAGACGGCGTCGTGTTTAAGAGTAAGGCGACAGAGTCCAGCGGCAATTACGCTGATGCAGGACAGACGGAGCAGATCCATGCGAAGGTGCAGTGGCGCGTGAGGTTGTAGCCAGTAGGCAGGTAAAGGAGGGTCTTGGAGACTCGATCAGCGAGGATTTGGACTTCATCTGCAAAGCGATGAAGACGCAGCTAGGAGACTCCGAGAGAGTGCTAGACAGGCAGATGCGGCTAGAGTTGAGCGTGGGCATGAGGAGATGCGAGGTGGTGTCAGTGGACACGGTTCGAACGCGGGGAAGTGTGGTCGGGTCGTGAGATCACCACAGGAGCATGCGACTCCAGGCTAGGCAAGAGTATGCGAGCGAGGTGCGGAATGTGTGAAAATTCGCGAAGAGAGACCTACGAGTCACATCAGCGAGCTGCAAGCGGCGTTTGGAAACATGTGTGTGCCGGCAGGAACGGAACAGGATGCAGAATACGAAGTGGATCTTCTACATCTAAGTAAGAAGCGAGCAGACAGGGTACGGAGTTTGATAGCAGCCTACAAGCCAGTCAAGATCTCCGTATCACCGGTGGAGATGAAGATCCTGTTGACGAACGATGTTCCAGTATTTGAACGACCAAGGCGTTTGTCATATGCGGATCGTAAAATAGTTGAGGACCAGGTAGCAGCAGGTTGGAAGAGGGCATTATACAGCCGAGCAACTCAAACAACGCATCATCGGTCGTTCTCGTAGCCAAGAAAGATGGGAGCAAACGCCTCTGTTGCAACTACAGGCGTTTAAACGAAAAGATCGTTCGCGATAATTTCCCCATGCCGATGATCGATGACGCTGTCGAACAGCTGCTGGGAGCCAACGTTTTTTCCACGCTCGACCTCCTAAATAGATTCTTCCATGTTCCGGTGGAAGCAGACTCGAGGAACTACACGTCCTTCGTGACACACAACGGACAATTTGAGTTTTTGTACGTGCCATTCGGCATATCGAATTCACCGGCAGTTTTCTCGAGGTTCGTGTCTGTAGTTTTGAGCGACCTGGTACGTAGCGGAACGGTCGTGGTATACATGGATGACCTGATTATTCCCGCCAAGGATGAAGTCCAGGGCATCCAGATCCTGGAACTGGTGTTGAAGGTTGCAGGGGCGAATGGCCTAAACATCAAGTGGAGCAAGTGTCAGTTTTTGCGGAAGAAAGTAGATTTTCTAGGGCATATCATTACCGATAATAGCGTACAGCCATCAGAAACAAAGACGAGAGCGCTTAGAGACTTTGCTCTGCCCAACGATAGGAAGTCTCTACAAAGATTCCTTGGGCTCACGTCCTACTTCCGTAGATTTGTCGAGAACTACGCTGTCATCGCCAAACCACTCTCCGATCTTCTCAGGAAAGACTCGAAGTTTGTGCTCCAGGATGAACAAATAGCAGCGTTCCAGCAACTTAAAGCAGCTCTAGCCAGTGCGCCAGTTTTGAAGCTGTATAACCCCAAGACGGTGACTGCATACCGATCAGCGTTGCCACAGACAAATTTTTTTTCCTACCAAAATTCCCTACCATAACCAACCAAAACCTACCAAACATTTTTTTGAGTTTTAATATTTGTTTTCAATGTAAAAGTTTTTAAAAACATAGTTAACATAAACTAGTAAAACTAAAACACAACTAGATTAATAAGAACAAATTAACTGCCTATAACGATTCATTTTACTGTACAGACTTATCCATATGTACATGTCTCTTTAATGGAGGATGGTTCCGTGCGCAGAAGTGGAAAACTTTTGACTGCCATTCACCTGGGAGTGGCCAGAGGCGATTCTTGTGCGTACGGTTCAAATCGCAGCTCACAACGTCCGGATACTTATATCCACGTATCCTCTGGGTAGCAACCAAACACCCGTTTGGGAGCGAGCTAAAGTGAGAAGGCGTAAAACTTCGCGTGCGCTGGGTTTGGGTCTCGCCACGTTAAAACCCCGCCCAATGAAAAGAAACAAACAGCCTCGGAGGAGACCCCCTTTTTCTGATGACGACCACGGCATGGGTATGCACCTGGAATATCCGGACCCTTAATGGGGAAGTTGCCTCTGCCCGGCTGGTTGATGTCCTCGGGAAGACAAAGGCTGACATCACCGCCATCCAAGAAATGCGATGGACGGGGCAAGGTAAAGTAAGCGTGAAGCCTTGCGACGTCTACTACAGTTGCCACGTAAAGGAGCGCAAATTCGGTGTTGGATTCGTGGTAGGAGAGAGACTCCGTCGCCGAGTACTGGCGTTCACCCCGGTGGACGAACGTCTAGCCACAATCCGCATCAAAGCTAGATTCTTCAACATCTCGCTAATCTGCGCCCATGCCCCGACGGAAGAGAAGGATGAGGCGTCCAAGGATCTCTTCTATGAGCGCTTGGAACGTACATATGAGCGCTGCCCCCGACACGATGTCAAAATCGTGCTTGGCGATTTTAATGCCAAGGTGGGCAAGGAAGGGATCTTTGGCGCCACTGTCGGAAAATTCAGCCTCCACGACGAAACGTCCGATAACGGACTGAGGCTGATCGACTTCGCCGGGGCCCGAAATATGGTAATAAGTAGTACAAGGTTCCAGCATAAGAACATCCACCAAGCTACATGGCTGTCTCCAGATCGAAAAACGAGAAACCAAATCGATCATGTTGTGATAGACGGAAGGCATGCATCGACTCGGACCACTATCTTGTTGTAGCCAAGATACGCACCCGCCTCTGTGCAGCAAAAAATGTGCGCCCAACAATGCAAGGAAAGCTTAACGTCGAAAAGCTGCAATCACAACAGACGGCCAATTTATTCGCCACTCGACTCACACACCTGCTCTCTGAGAGCACTCTTCAACAATCCGACGTACGCGAGCAGTGGAACCACATTTCCCGATCATTAAGTACCGCCGCCGAAGAAGTAGTTGGATTTCAGCTAGCCCGAAAGAACAACTGGTACGATGAGGAATGTCAAGAAGCCGCAGAGAAAAATGATGCCGCCTATAGGGCCACGCTGCGATCGGGCGCAACGCGAGCCATGTGGGACCGTTATAGGGAACTGAAGAAGGAAGCGAGACGTATTTGCCGCAATAAGAAGAGAGAGGCCGAAATACGTGAGTGCGAAGAGCTTGAGATGCTGGCCGGCAGGAAGAACGCCCGAAAATTCTACCAGAGGGTTAGCCGACTTACGGAAGGTTTCAAGACCGGGGCGAACTCCTGTAAGAACAACAATGGCGACCTAGTGACCGATGTCCAGAATATACTTAAATTGTGGAGGGAACACTTTTATAACCTACTGAATGGTAGCAGCGCTGAAAGTAGTGAGGAAGACGAACCCGAGTCCCCAGTCGATGATGATGGAGTAGCTGTCCCACCGCCTGACTATGACGAGGTACGTATAGCGATTACGCGGCTGAAAAACAACAAAGCTGCTGGAGCTGACGGCCTGCCAGCCGAGCTGTTCAAGTACGGCGGCGAGGAGCTGATTAGGTGCATGCATCAGCTCGTATGCAGAATATGGTCAGATGAACGCATGCCCGACGACTGGAATTTAAGTGTGCTCTGCCCAATCCATTAGAAAGGCGACGCCGCCATACGCGCCAACTACCGCGGAATTAGCCTTCTAAGCATAGGTTACAAGGTCTTATCGAGCGTATTGTGCGAAAGACTGAAGCCCACCGTCAACGAGCTGATTGGACCTTATCAGTGTGGCTTTAGGCCTGGAAAATCCACCATAGATCAGGCATTCACAATACGCCAAATCTTGGAAAAGACCCGCGAGAATAGGATCGACACACACCATCTATTTGTCGATTTCAAAGCCGCTTTCGACAGCACGAAGAGAAGTTGCCTTTATGCTGCGATGTCTGAATTTGGTATCCCCGCGAAACTAATACGGCTGTGTAAAATGACGTTGAGCAATACCACCAGCTCCGTCAGAATAGGGAAGGACCTCTCCGAGCCGTTTGATACCAAACGAGGTTTCAGACAAGGGGACTCCCTTTCGTGTGATTTCTTTAATCTTATGTTGGAGAAGATAATAAGAGCCGAAGAACTGAACCGCTCAGGCACAATACTTTATAAGAGCGTACAATTGCTGGCGTATGCCGACGACATCGATATTATCGGTAAAAACAAGGGCTACGTCTGTTCTGCCTTCTCGGGATTGGATAGAGAAGCAAAGCGAATGGGTCTGGTGGTGAACGAGGACAAAACGAAGTATCTCCGGTCATCACACAAACAGTCAGAGCATACGCGTCTTGGGACCCACGTCACTGTTGACAGTTACAAGTTTGAAAAAGTAGACGACTTCGTTTATTTGGGAACCAGCATTAACACCAATAATAATGTCAGCCTTGAAATCCAACGGAGAATTACTCTTGCCAACAAGTGCTACTTTGGGCTGAGTAGGCAATTGAGAAGTAAAGTCCTCTCTCGTCGTACAAAGATCACACTCTATAAGTCACTCATCATGCCTGTGCTGGTGTATGGCGCGGAAGCATGGACAATGAAAGCATCTGATGAGGCGGCTCTTGGAGTTTTCGAGAGAAAGATTCTGCGAAAGATTTACGGACCTTTACGCCTTGGTGATGGCGAATATCGCAGACGATTTAACGATGAGCTGTATGAGCTTTACAACGATATAGACATAGTGCAGCGAATTAAAATTCAGCGGCTCCGCTGGCTTGGCCATGTCGTTCGGATGGACAGAAACGCTCCTGCTCTGAAAATATTCAACGCGGGCCGCGATGCTGGTAACAGAGGAAGAGGAAGGCCTCCTCTGCGTTGGAAAGACCAGGTGGAGAAGGACTTGGCTTCACTTGGCATTTTCAATTGGCGTCAGTTAGCACAGAAGAGAAATGACTGGCGTGCTGTTTTGGACTCGGCCAAAATCGCTTAGGCGGTTACAGCGCCAATTAAGAAGAAGAAGAAGACATGTCTCTTTAAACATACATACATATCGTCACTAGATACGAATAAAGACGCGAGCTCAAAAGTTGATAGCGAAAAAAGAGACTTACAAAAATTTCGGCGAAGAAAAACTCTTAACATAGGTGACGGTAAATAAAGCCGCGTTAACCTCTTTGACAGCGAAGAAAGACCTATAAACTTATGTCCGCGGTCAACTATATTTTCGAGTGCAACAGTATTCCCCAGAACTCCCAATGAGTTTTTCCGAGCTCTTTATTCGAGTCTAGTGACGATATTATTATTATTACGTCGGAGATACCCGCGCTGCGACTTAAGAAGATATATTGTGCTAAATCAAAATTGTAACCTTAGGCTATTTAAAAAGCTCAGCACTTTGGATAAGGCCATGTTCCAAATTTTATATGGAGAAGGCAATCGTTCTCCAAGGTGTATAAATGTACGATTCATGCTTCGTGGACAGGCACATAGAATATACTCTGGAGTTTCTTTCCCCAGCTGACAAACCCTACAGTCCGTCTCTACAGAAATACCCATTTAATTAAAACCGTACGTTAACTTGCAGTGTGCTGTCAGGTTGCCAGTAAGAGTTCTAAGTTCAAGGTGTCTTTTGGAGTTCCTGCTGGAAAAAGGTATGCATATCTTTGATTGTCTTATTCCCTTTGACTTCCGCCAGTAGGCAGCAATTTGAGATTATTCCCAGCTAGCTCCTAAGTAGGTCTGCAGTGTATCCTTTAGATGTACCACAGAAAGGCTAGGGACCATGCAAACGCATTTGGGCTTCACGCTTTGCGAGACAGTCAGCCCTTTCGTTGCCTTCAAACCCTTCATGCGTGACGCTATTGGGGGCTCGCAGGTTCAAGAGTTTATAAGCCTTGATGCCGTTTTAAAAGGCTCTAAGGCCTTTAGCGCTGCCTGAATGTCCGTCATAATATTTATTCTGGCCCCATTTGCCTTCTACGATGACATTCGCGAACACAGACTTCGATTGGAAAGACTTCCGCCTGAAATATGGTTGAGTACGAGCCCATTGGCAGACTTTTCTGGAATCTTGGTCCAAGTATGCCATAAATTATAACGCTACCTAAAGGTGAAAACGTGCCAAGTCCATTTTTTTCAAAGTTTAGTTTTTGGTTCAGAATGACAGGTAATACGAAACTACATCGATTTTTCGTCACTCGTGAAAAATTTCTAAAAATGGACTTGGCACCTTTTCACTCTTAGGTCACGATATATGGATGTCCGTATTGCATATTGGCAATGATAAGGTATACGTTTGTACTTAGGAATCAGGTATATTTACATATTTGTGGCTACCAAGGTTGCTAAAGGTTGGAGATACGTGTATATTTTCCATTTTTCGCAAATACCTATACTCATTGTCCCGAAACCTACCAAAATCCAATCGAGCCTACCAACCTACCAAATGGAAAAAAAACCTACCCGTTTTGGTAGGAAAAGCCTATGTTTCGCAACACTGATACCGGCCAGCATGAATGGTTATGGTGCGGTCTTATTGCAGAAAGACTTCGACGATCAAGAGCTTCACCCAATCCAGTATATGAGCCGGAAGACGAAGCCGTCCAAGGAGAAGCTGCATTCGTAGGAGCTCGAGGTCTTAGCAGTCGTAGGGGCGCTAAAGAAGTGGCGAGTGTACCTCATGGGAATCAAGTTCAAGATCGTCACCGATTGCAATGCCTTCAAAATGACGATGGAGAAGCGAGATGTTCCTCTGCGAGTATCCCGGTGGGCGATGTTTCTTCAGGATTTCGACTACGAGATCGAGCACCGCATCGGCACGAAGATGCGTCACGTCGACGCCCTTAGCCGAGTCTCGTGCCTGATCTTGGAGGATTCGCTACGCCACCGTCTGAAGCAGGCCCAGCAGCAGGATGACTGGATTCGAACTGTGCGCAAAGTGTTGGAGAAAGACAGTTTCGACGACTTTTATGTCAAGTACGACATCGTCTACAAAGATCCCATCAAGGAGCTCGTAGTTGTGCCTTCGGCTATGGAGGAAGAGATCATCCGAGTGGCGCATAAGCAAGGCCACTTCTCAGCAAAGAAGACGCAAGACGCAATAGAGAAGACGTACTTCATACCACAGCTGTACCCAAAGGTCGTCAAGATCGTCAGGAGTTGCATAGAGTGCATCGTTACCGATTCCAAGGCCGGCAAGAAGGAAGGCTTCCTGAACCCCATTAACAAGGAGGACAAGCCACTGAGTACCCTCCACATTGACCATGTCGGACCGATGGAGCTGACTAGGAAAACCTACAACCACATCTTAGTCGTAATAGATACCTTCTCCAAATTCGTCTGGCTATACCCGACAAAGAACACCGGCGCAGAGGCTGTGGTTGACCGATTGCGGAAGCAGTCAGAACTTTTTGGGAATCCTAGGCGAATAATAACGGACAGAGGCGCTGCGTTCACCTCAAATCTCTTCAAAGATCACTGCAAATGTGAAGGGATCGAGCATCTTCTAATAGCGACGGGAGTGCCTCGTGGTGACGGGCAGGTTGAGCGGATACATCGCATAGTGGTACCGATCATAGTCAAGCTGAGTCACGAGACTCCCGGAAATTGGTACACGAAAGTTGATCGCGTCCAGCAATTTATTAATAACACACCGCCGTGCAGCACCAAGGCCTCACCGTTCAAGATATTGACAGGGTTGGATATGCGGATGAAGGGAATCCCTCAGTTGCAGGAGCTACTGGAGAACGAGCTCATCGACGAACTAGACGTCGAAAGAGATGAAGTGCGTCGCCAGGCGCGAGACAACATTGCTGAGATGCAGGTGGAGAGCCGCAAAACGTTCGACAAACACCGACAAGCTGAGGCCGAGTACGCCATAGACGAGCTACTAGCCATCGTGCGAACGCAATACGAGTCTGGGCTGAAGCTGAAACCTAAATATTTGGGACCGTACAAGATCATGAAGAGAATGAGACGCGGACGATACACCGTCGAGAACCGTCGGGGACCACGAAGGCCCAAACCGCACCATTACAGTCGCCGAATTCATGAAAAAATGGAACCCGTCATCCGAGGCCGAATGATCGCGCAGGATGGCCGAATGTGGGATTGGAACGACGGACTACAGGAACGGACCTGACAGGCGAACTATTGTGGACGAATGCAACCATGCGCACCAGACTATGAAATGAACGATCGGACCGCACTGAACACACCCCAAACTAGACTTTGACAAGATGAACAACCGGACAGAATAATCATTGTAAATCAGTATTAATCCTCGCAAATAATTGTGTATTAAATTATATGTATATCTGTGCGTAATAAAGACTGTGAAACTAACAATTTAAAAACTGTTTTTCTACATAGATATGTATTATTTCCACTAGTAGCTATTTATGTAAATATGTATGTATAAAAATACATTTGCTTAATATATGCAAATAAAAGAAGAAAGTAAACACAACAACCATCGAGTAAATTTTTATTTGTGTCGACCTGGAACTTTTTTTCCAATAATAAACGGTTAGCTGATTCAAGCCTACAGCAAGTTCACAAAATTAATTGAAAACTTGTATCAACCAAAGCATTGTTTATATTTGCTCAACAATGATTTAGTCTGTTCCAATAGTAGTCCGGTTTACAGGATTTAGTCAGAACTTACAGGAGGTGGTTCCTATTGACATAAAACCTGTAAGTAGGAACACTTTTGAGAAAGTAACTGAGCAACTGTTCCTAGTCAGAAGTTACAGGATTTAGTCCGGAGTTTTTTTTTCCTGTAAGTTCATGAAAAGTGTCAAACGATCAGCTGATTTGCATGTGTAAACAAAAACAGAAAACGGTGTAAGCAGAGTACGTAAACAAACCGACTGACGTTTTTACAAGAAATAGTGCTTTTTGCGTTCCCATGCACTTCTGCACCTGTTCTCGTTTTACTCTCATTTGAGAGCGTAAAATTGTAGTTTGACAGTTTCACAGGTTTTAGTCCGAAGTTCAAGGGAACAGACTAATTTTATTCCACTAACAATATTGACCACTCAAGGTAGTCGTTTTGTAATTGTTAACAAATATACATTTGTCCCAACTAGAAGTCTCAAGTTAATTGCAGACTTTCGTGAACTAGATATTTATTTCGCCATATCCAACTATGCCACTTGGTCACTATAACCAAATCTTGGTAATTATAACTAAACCTTTTTCTGAGAGTAGCAAGTAGCGCTGCAGCCACTATTACAGAAGCGCTGAAGTTATTAAAATTGATTATAAATCAGTAGACAGCGAGGCGAAGAATTGCCAAATTGAGCGCAAAGGCAGCATAAAAGAAGAAAAAAACAATTTTGATCAAAATACATGTGCGAGAGTGGTAGCATTTTGCTGCGTCGCACGAAAACCGGACCGTTGCCTAATGGGATATATTAGGCCCTACAGAATGCAATAAAAACACATATTTTTAAGATTTAATTGAAGGTTATTTGGTCTGACAAGACTGAATTAATCGTTTTCAATCAGATGGCCGGGCATGGTATTGGATCAAAAACCCACATTAAGCCTAAGCGCATCATGTAATGCAAACTGTGAAACAAAGTGGTCGGTCAATAATAGTTTGGGGTTGTATTTGAAAAATTTTGTTGGTCCGTTAGTTCGCATTATGCGTAAGGAACAGTATCTGTTCAGATTTCAACAAAATTTGCAAGATGTAGTCGAAAAAATTAGAGTTTCTGCTGAAAATTAACCGAACCCACACTGTAGATGTTCGCAAAGACTGGATACAAAAGCAAAAATTTGCTAATTTGAAATGACCTCCACAATCTGCGGACATGGATCTCATCGAGAATTAGCGAAATCAACTAAAAGCGCAACTTACTAAGTATCCAAGTCCGTCCAATGGAGTACATGAGCTGTGAATGCACACCAAGGATATATGGGAGGCTATACCTCCAGAATTTTTACAGAGATACACATTAGGTTTGCCAAATTGCAAACAGGAACTAACAAAAGCAAAAGTATACTAAACATTGTGTCAATAATTTCTTTTTTCCGTGAAAATTGTCAAACAGTTATGTGCTTTTTTACGGGCTTCGAAATAAACTTGGGAGAATCCCAGCTGCTACAAATAAATGACAATCTCGATTTACAGTATGGTTTGATTTCCACTTGGATTCTCAACTTGGTTTATTCTCTAAGACAATAAATACAAAAATGCAATTTACAAATAGTACAAGCTATATAAGTTGATGTTACTCACATTGGTTTCGCTCCGTAGACAAGTAAAAAAGAACGGAATTCGCTAGAAGCACGACTACTTATAGCTTGACTTAATACATAAATGACACTCAAATACAGATACAATACACCGCTATTCATGCTCCGCAACATTTGTAGGGTTTCCATCATCGACATCCCCGGTCCCGTGAGCAGACCCGGATGGGGAGGCCTCACTAATATTTCCGGCTGGTTCCACATCAAGTACCGCTAACCTTGAAATAGGTCTTCGGTAGACTCCGCTGCTTGTCGTGACATGGGCGGAGCGAGCGACACCTCTCCTCTCTTCCACTGCGACCTGGGAGATTCGGCTTCACATATCAAAACGAGACATCCTGGCTGGATGGGCTTTGCTTGCAAACACCACTTTCTACTCCGCGTCAGTTCGGGTAAATATTCGCGCACCCATTGATGCCACATACCGTTCTTCAATGTCTGAACCACACGCCACTGCTTTCTCAGGCACAACAGGCGGTGATCAAATAGCGCTGGCGTCTGTGTGGAGTTGGGGCACCCCAGCAAAAAGTGGTTGGGAGTCAATGGCACCGGCTCCTCGGGTGTCACCGGTAGGTGTGTTAACGGCCTGGCGTTGACCATGTTTTCAGCCTCAATTAAAAAGCTCTGCAGCGTTTCGAGTCGTGGCGAGTGTTCCTTCAACATAGTAAATAGCGCTTTCTTTACTGATTGTACGAGTCTCTCCCATGCGCCACCTTCACTCGGATTCGCAGGTGTGTTAATTTTCCAACGAATGCCCAATGGCGTCAAGCCTGCCGAAGAAAGAAAGAAGAAGAATCTAAGAACGAACTTACGTCTTGCAGCTCCTTTGCGATGCCAACAAAATTGGAGCCATTGTCGCTCCTTATCACCTCGGGCACTCCGCGTCTATTAATGAAATTTCGGATGCAGATAAGGCACGCGTCACTTGACAGGTCAGTCGCCACTTCTAAATGGATGGCACGCACGGTGAGGCATGTGAACAGTGCGACCCACCTCTTCTCACGCTGGCGACGAATAGTTACGCTGATCGGGCCAAAGAAGTCGAGCCCAGTATAGGTGAAAGGCCTAACGTATGGTGTCACTCGGTCAGAGGGTAGGACACCCATTTGCGGTTGCTGGGGCTTGGCACGTTTCAGGCGACAAAGTTGGCATCGCGACTGCACTCTGCATGCTGCCCTTTCAATTCTTCCGCATACTCGCAGCATGCCATTATTTGCAATAAAGGGGTTGAGTGTCCTCAATGTACTGCTGGCTGAAACAGCGCCATTGCGCTTTATGTCGGCAAGTTCTTCGGCATACGCTCGTTCCTGGACGAATTTTATAAGATGTGTTTCAGATTGACGCTCTTCGTCAACGGTTAGTTCGCCTTTGGTTGGCGCTTCGTGCCGCACTTTCCTCAAAAAATTTTGAATATAACGATGTACCCATGCCACAGAACGTTTTAGTCTAGAATAATTCGAAAAGCGATCAATATTTGGCATTATCACGTATACTTGCCTCGCAGTTGACATATTGTATTTGACGCGCAGCTCATCTCTGCTGTGCTCCTCGCTATTAGTCATAAGTGATTCTTTCGGCCATAGGTTCTCGTCTTCCAACAAAAATTCTGGACCATTTTTCCACCGTCCATCGGGGTTATAATTCGCCGGAAATTTCGCTGTAGTGGCGTCATCGGCTGAATTGAAAGGCCCAGGACACCAGCATCAGTCTCCGATGTCGCTAGCTTCTAAAATTTCTGCCACTCTTTATATCGTCGATGATCTGCTCGAAGCCATTGAATAACTGTCAACGAGTCGGTCCAGAAATAGAAGCGATTAATGATTTTATTATGGATTAATACGATAGTTTCTTTTAACCGTAGCAGCATGACCGCAGCCTGCAGCTCAAGCTTCGGTATGGTATGGTACCGCGTTGGCGCGCAGCTTGACTTTGCCATAACGAATCTAACGATAACCATACCATCACTCACCACACGCCAATAAGCCACAGCTGCCAACGCTTCCTCACTCGCGTCAGAGAAAATGTGTAACTCTGCGAGAATACTTTCGAAGTCGCGCACGTAGCAACGCGAATTCGAAATTGCTCAACCTTCGGCAATTCGTTAAGCCACATTTTCCATTTGTGGTAGATATCATTCGGCAATGGATGGTCCCATTCGATACCAGCTCTCCACACTTCCTGCATCAAAACTTTCGCGCTTACCATAAAGTTCACCAGGAAGCCGAATGGATCGAAGATCGTCATGTTAAGGCTCAGCATCTCCCTTTTAGTAGGCCTCCTTACATTCATGACGATTTCTGGTCGGACTTTATGTAGTCGCAAGATGTATACCAAAACATCTGGTTTTGACAAGCAGTGCATGCCTAATATTCTATCCCCTTCTTTTTCAATGCACACATCACCTTCACTGCTTGCAGAGCTGCCACATGCTGTTTTTAATTTTTCCGGATTAGAAATTATGTTTCGTAACACGAAACCGCCAGTTCGATGAATTCGAATAACTTCCGGTACTACTATTAGAGCCTCTTTCTCCGTTTGAAAACAATCGACGTAGTCGTCCACATAGTGCCTTTCAGGCCTTTCAGTGATAGCGTGCACGGCACGTGGGCTCACTGCTGCAAATTCCTTGGCATTAACGTTTTTTACGTACTGCGCTATCGTGGGTGAACAAGTAGCTCCGAAAATCATTCGCTCCATCCTGAATATTTCCACCGCCTTAGATGGGTCTCCATTTCTCCAGAGGAACCGCTGGCTATCTTTATCTTCCTCAGCTATTACAATTTGATGAAACATCTCTTAAATGTCTCCACAGACTGCGATTGGAGCTTGCCTGAACTTAAAGAGTATCGAAATCAGTGATTTGTTAATGTCGGGTCCTGACAGAAGAGCTTTGTTTAGTGACATTCCTTGCACTTCTGCGGCCGCATCAAAAACGATTCGTATTCCCTTCTTATTCAGGTTTCTCACACCAAAATGCGGCAAATAAAATGTTCTATCGGTAACTTGCTGTATTTCGGCGGATGTTAATTTTTTTGCATAGCCCTTTTCCAAATAATCATTAATTTTGGCTCGATAGTCTACCGAATACTCTTTGTCTCTAGCCATTTTTTTCTCTACACTTTGTAACCGATTCAAGGCCATCTGGTAACTCTCTGGGAATGGTGACACATTTTCCACATTGACCACATTCATAGCGGCCGCCTAATCGTTTTGTTTTAGCTTCTAAAATCGCCAGCGCTCGCTGATCAGATTTAGGCATTATCTTTTTTGAATCAGCTTTAATACCAAACTCGATATCGAAATACCTTTTCATCATGTCATGCATTTTGTACGCAACGTCTTCTGATTTTTGTAGCTTTCTACAATGTAATGCACGAAGTGGTTGCAACGAAGGCGTCGCGTTAATTGACCCATAAATCACCCAGCCTAACCTTGTTTTGGAACGCGATGGGCCCTGCGCCCATAGTTTGGCGTGGGGCTTCTATTGGGACTGTCAAAAGGGCATGGTTGAGGCTTAGAATAACCTTTGGCTTAAGGTTGGTATAATCGGTGAGCTTTAATCTCAAAAGATGAGAGCTTGTACCCGATTTTGTTAACTCGCCAATATGACAGCTCTGTATTGGCAACGACAAATTTGCAGAACTGAAAACATTATGCACCTCATACTTCTCGGAGGCGTTTTCCACACCGCTGATTGTTATGGTCACACGTTCAGCTTTATGTGTATTTATTTGCTAAATTAACCATTGCAACTCCAAAATTTCAGCCTTGCCGCTAATTCCAAGTGCCAAGGCAGGTCTAGGTCGATCACGGACACGTTCGCCCCATCGTCGACGAAAGCATAGGTAGTTATAACCTTTTCTCGGCCATACAATTTTATGAGCAAAATTTGGAAGAGGACGTTGTGCGAGTAGCAATCGGCATGACAATTGCAGCGTTCAATATGTTGTTGTGCGTCGGCCTGTGGTCTTGCAGCGCCTAGTTCGCTTGATGCATTGGCTGCTCTGCGGCGTCTTGGCGGTACACCAGCAGAATCAGTGTGGAGCAAATGATGGTGAACTTGTCGGCAACCGTTTGTTCCACAACTTTTGCGTGAAAGGCATTGTTGCGTACGGTGACCTTTTCTTAAGCATGAGAAACAAAGCTTTAATGCTTTCACTTGCTTCCAACGATCGTCACTTGTCATCTGTAAGAAAGATTGACAATCATTTAATGTGTTGCACTCACCCTCATAATTGGGACATATTTTGTGAAAAACGCTCACGCAGGCGTAGTGACGATTGTTGGATGCAGTTCTGCGACCTTGAGCTGTTTTGGTTCCCAATTGCAGTTGAACTCCCATCATAAGGTAGCGTGTCGGCTACGATGTTTGCCAGGCGGCGTAACGTGCACAACCAATTGCTGAAATCCACAATCGTTGGGGGACGCTCCAATTGAAGACATTTTTCCGCCCACAGCATTTGGCGTGGCGTCGGCAATTTAGCAATGAATTCACTGATCAGCGTTGGATTAGAAAGGTGGTGGAATCCGTCCACGTTTTGAAGTAATGTCGCCATGTTTGCTATTTTGTTGGCAAAATTTACCAGAGATTCGAGGTGATTATCGACTAAAGGCGGTATCGACCTGACCTTTTCAATTTGGCTCTTGATCAACTGTTCTGGCCTTCCGCAGGTTTCGCGCAGTATCTCGAGGATTGCGGCTACGTTGGCAGAATTGACCAGCAACGACTCCACGGCTTCTCGTGCTCGGCCTTTCAGAGCATCACGTAGGCGCATTATATTGTGCAAATTAGAGTATTCAAATTCAAGCGTCGTACCCTTGAAATTTTCGATGAACGTCTGCCAATCTTCAGGAGTACCTGAAAATATAGGAAGGGGGTATATTTTCTTAGCAGCGCTGCTCGTAGAGTGCTGGCTCTCTTCGCGAAGGTATGATGTGCCACGCGGTGCTTGTGCATATGGCTGTTGCGTTGACTGCAACCAAGCATGCGTTGGCTGCGCGGCTGCTTGTGAAGATGGCGTTGCTGACTGCGACCAGCCATGCGCTGGCTGCGCGGCTGCTTGCGAAAGTAGCGGTGCTGACTGCGCCCAAGCATGCGCTGGCTGCGCGGCAGCTTGGGAAAATGGCGGCGCTGACTGCCACCAAACGTACGCTGGCTGCGCGGCCGTTTGCGAAAGTGCGGGTGCTGGCTGAGGTCCCGTGAGTAGTGGCGGTGCGGGTGGCAATGACGTCTGCGACGATGGCGGTATGGGGAAAATACATGCTGGCGTCATGGTCGAGTTCGTAGATGGCTGTACTGGCTGCGGCTCTTCTAGCGTTAATAGCGAAGATGCGGAAGTTCTTGGCGGCGATTTGGATCTAGCTTGCAAAAATTCAGAACGTAGTTGCTGTGTGTTGGAAACGAGTAGCTTCTGCATGGCATACATTTGGCGCTTGAACTCGTTTTGCATTTCATCCAACTGGCGTCCAAACCCATCGAGGTTAACACTTACCGGCTGTGGTTGTACTGATGATGCGTTCGAGGTTGATATCTTGGCGGGTGTAGTTTTTTGCTGTTTACCGGACGAATCCTCCTGCATTCCGGCGCCCGAACTGCGCTGTTGCTGGGCAGACAAGCTCTGCTGTTGCTGCGACTGGGCAGACGTACTCGACTGTTCGTTCGACGTTTTGTCACTCGGTGGGTTTGGAGATGACATCTCTACAACAAACTCTCCAAGACGAACGGGCAACAGTCACTTGTTTTTCCTTTGACTCCTTCTCGGTGTATTTGGACTTCCTGGCATAGACTTGATGAGCGACAATTAAGAGAATGGACGGGAACAGGGGCTTCAATAGAATAAAGTTGTGCTTTTTTACGGGCTTCGAAATAAACTTGGTAGAATCCCAGCTGCTACAAATAAATGTCAATCTCGAGTTACAGTATGGTTTGATTTCCACTTGGATTCTCAACTTGGTTTATTCTCTAAGACAATAAATACAAAAATGCAATTTACAAAAAGTACAAGCTATATAAGTTGATGTTACTCCCATTGGTTTCGCTCCGTAGACAAGTAAAAAAGAACGGAATTCGCTAGAAGCACGACTACTTATAGTTTGACTTAATACATAAAATTAATACATAAATGACATTCAAATACAGATACAATACACCGCTATGCAACATTTGCACGGTTGCCATCATCGACAAGTTATTAAAAATATATGAGTGCAAAACTGTAACATTTGCCTTAATTTACATTTTTGTCTGCTGGTCTCATTATTGTTGTTGGATTGACTTCAAATCGTTATAAAGAGGGAGTACAGGTGTACCAATAAGAATATACAAAAAAAGTATGAAAGTCGTTAGAACTTGGAAAGATAGCGGCGGCTGAAATAAAAAGTGAAGTACCGTTAATTTCTTCATGATCCAATGATCGGATCTAAACCAAATTAGTATAGGACAACCACTGAGGTAACACCTTTCTCTTAAAAAAATTATAGAAATCGGTTAACGTGGTCCTAAGTTATGCGGTAACATACATAAAAAAAATATTCCGATGAATTGATAACCTCCTCCTTTTTTTGAAGAGGGTTAAAAAGAGAAAAATTAATGAGGTAAATTATTATAAATTTTTACTATCTAGATGTTAACATTTCTAAAAAATATTACATTAAAAAAATCTCAGCACTCTCCACACATTGCTCTTATA
This sequence comes from Rhagoletis pomonella, assembly GCF_013731165.1. Classification (NCBI taxonomy): domain Eukaryota; kingdom Metazoa; phylum Arthropoda; class Insecta; order Diptera; family Tephritidae; genus Rhagoletis; species Rhagoletis pomonella. Next base: position 9,512 of record NW_023459259.1, on the reverse strand, counting down.
TTTGAGTTGTCCATCAACAATTACCTAATATCTACACATTCAGCGCGTGGCGGTGGGGAAATCTTTTGAGATGGGGACATTTTGCATACTGGATTATTGTTGCCGCCACAAAGCAGCTGCACTGCCAAGAGCGGTTTCTTATACCTTCCCTAATACTACTTATACGTGTAAATATCAGTAAATGGTTTTTCATAAACTAATAGTTTAAACTGATAGTTTAAATGATTAACTTGCTTGATAAAATCGATAAAATCTTTCTAGTGCAACTCGCATAAAATCTACTTTTCGTTAAGGTACAACTTCTTGAACGATCTGACCTCAAGCTCTGGGTTTTCAGACGTTCATTGGTAGGTTATGAGGACTAAAAAGACAGATATTAAACAAATCTGCTAGTTACCAAATGCGAGAAAAAAGTTTATATTTAGTGCTTGTGTATTTGGGTCTTCGTAAAAAATGCTCACCTCTAAAAATAATTTTAATGGTCAGTACTGAATAATCCATACTAATTTTATTTCGAATGGTTTGTTTGTTACGCTTTCACGCTTTAGCCACTCAACCGATCTTAATGAAATTTCGCGCATTGGTGTCACTTAGCAGAACTTAAAAGGTAGGATAGCTTTTATCTCGATTAGACAAAGGCACCTCCAATACAACCGGAATTTTGCATACTGCATAGTCTGGAAGTATTTGTGGTAGAGTACTAGAACTTGGTATGGGGATATATGAAATCAATTCTATACTCATGGAAAAAATTTGGGTTCTTGGAAAAGGGCCCGAGGCACCTCCCATACACACTGAATTTCTTGTACAACCATCCGTTAAAAAATTTACTTCAATTCAAAGTATTTGATAAGTTTAATTATTACAATATGGATATCGATCGAGTCGTTGTAACCTAAAAAATGGTAATTCTTAGGAACAAAAGTCTCATAACGGTTTTTCGAGATAATTGCATGATCTTAAATTTTGTCCAACCTATTTTTATGATAGACCTTACCGTTTCGCTGAAAAATGGTAAAAATAAATTTATGTGACCTTTGACCTTGAATAATTTTTTTACAGATCTTGGATCGATGAGGACTTTTCAGATTTAATTTAGGTAACATTCGTACCAATTTTCAGCTTTATGCGAATCATTGCAACTTTCAAAATCTAAATTAGCCGGGCCAAAAGGAAACAATTTTAAAGATATGGTTTAAACAGAGTGGCAATTAAATAATATTAATTTCACGGGTTATAGTGTATATCAATAAGGTTGGCAAGTGATAAATTATGGAAAAAAAAGTTTTGAAATAAAAATAATTGAAAAAGCCCGACCTCAAAAGGTTTTCCCATATACATACATTTATTTATTTATTTATTCAGTCCACAGGTTATCCTTACCGACTATTTCTAATTTAAAACAGTAAATAAATCTAATTTAAATTTTGATAAAGTAACAGTAAAATCTATTTGATGCGCATAATTATTACTTAGACGTATACTTCTAGCAATTGGCTCGTTATAGCCATAATTAGTTCTATGAGACGTTTCGACAAGTAAGCGATTATGATTTAATTCACGCGACGAAGTATTAAAATTCAAAAGACTGTATAATTCATCACAGTCAATTTTATGATTTATTAAGTTGTAAACTAATACTAGTGCGAAGTAAGTTCTCCGGTCTTGTAGAGATTGTAAGCCAAGAAGTTTGCGTCTTCCAATATAGGGCGGCAAACCGCTAGGCCAATTTAGTTTGAGTAAACCATCTTAGTAAAAGTTCTTTGAACTCTTTCAATTTTATTAATATGCGACGAATAGTATGGGTTCCACACCAGACAACAATACTCAAGGTGGCTCCTAACTAATGAGTAGTATAAGGATTTTAATGTGCAGGGATCCTGGAATTATTTCGAATTTCTTCTATTAAATCCCATCATAGAAAATGCTTTAGAAACAATATAGTCGACATGTTTATTAAAAGTTAACCTCGTGTCAAAAATCACTCCAAGATCCTTAATTTCAACAGTGAGACTCAAAATAACATAATTTATGGAGTAGTCATATATAATATGATTGGAAGTTTTGGAGTATGAAAAAAAAAAATCGCATTTCTTTGTGTTAAGGAACAAATGATTAGCGGAACACCACTGCTGAAACACAACAAGATCAGATTGCAGATTATGGCAATCAGTTAAATGTCGTATCCGCAGATAGACTTTGACATCGTCTGCGAACACTAAGCATTTAGAAAATTTGAAGTGTTGAGGTAAATCATTAATGAACAATATAAACAGCAGTGGTCCACAGTGAGTTCCCTTGGTATTCCGGACCATGCATTGATGGCAGTTTCAGATTTTGTGGCAGCTATTTTAACCAAGAGCTTTCGCCCAACTAAAAAACTTTCGAAAAATTTCAAAAGTGTGCCTCAAATCCCGTATACATGAAGCTTGCGTAAAAGAATGAGATGGTTGACTTTGTCAAACGCCTAAGAGAAGTCAGTGTATATGACATCCAGTTGATATTTTTGCTCAAGAGTCTTAACAATTTGATTCGTCATAATTAAAAGATTAGTGCATGTGGATCTACCATGTGATCTACCAGAACCCGTGTCGAAATCGGCTAAAGATATCTTTGGCATGTTGAAAAATTTTAATATTTAAAATATTATTTAAAGATTTTAGCGAGTGTGCTTTGTTTAACAATTGGCCTATAGTTGGTAATGTTGTTTCGATCGCCTGACTTAAATATTGGTGTAATTGTGCAAAGTTTCCAACAATCTAGGAAACTACCATGTTTGAGGCAACTGTTAAATAACGAGGACAAAGGATGACAAATAATGTTACAAATGATCTTTAAAAATACTGGAGCCAAGCCTTCCAGGTCAGGACTAGAGCTGGATTTCAGGTTGGAGATTGCCAGAGAGACGTCTTCAGAGGAAATTTCAAAGCTAGTTATTGAATTGAACTTCACTGCATGATCGAATAAAGCAGAGCGTGTGTCGGATATCTCATTAAATTTCTCATAAACTTCTTGAAAGAATAAATTACAAGTTTCCAAAGTATTTTCAGATATCTCTCCCTCATATTCAAGACAGGACGGGAATCCATTGGTTTTGCGTTTGTTATTTATATAAACCCAAAAATTCTTCGGATTTAAACTATTGTTAAATTGAGTAAGCCCGATGGAAAATAAAAAGTTACAAACTAAGATCTCAATTTCAGATTTGACATTGGTTGGTATTAAATGTTTATTATAATGTGACCAATAAATGTTACTTAAATTAAAATCACCTAGAAGTATAATTTGATCATCAGTGTCTTTCAGATTATTAAAAATATACATCACATTATCCAGGTGCTTTTGGTAAATCTCAATGCCGCTCATTGGAGGAATATAGGACAGTATGAAAAATATAGATTTATAATTTGAAAACTTTACTTTAACACATATTTGTTCTAAAAAGCTATCATACGAGTTTAAAGTAATTTGAGTACTGCTAAAATCAGATCTGACTGCAAGCAATACTCCACCTCCTCTTACTTGACCAGTAAAGACAGCACAACGATTTTGTCGCGGTAATGGTCCCACGAGAGCCGGTTCTACGTACCGAAATGACTCGGGTTTTACCCGACCAAGGGCTGTTGTTTCGGCGATCTAACCCCGTTTAGGTCGGCGAAGTATCTAAGAAGTTGTTCGTCCATAGGGCTACATTCGCTACGTTTTCTTCTACTCAGGGCTGGCATCGAGTCAAACCCGGGGCCAGAAACCTACACCTGCTTTGTATGCCAGAGACGACTACACCACAACTCCACCTCAGTCAAGTGCAATGCTTGCGAGGGGTAGAGTCATCTCAGAGTCTGATCAGGACTACGGACACATCGGCAGTGGACCACGTCATTTGTGGCCCCGTGCTGCTCAAACAGAGCAGCCTCCACGGCTAACCCCAGTCCACCTGAGCAGTCCCACACAAACACCACAACATAACAACATAACACAATAGACCACACCACAACTGCTACAGACCACAGAACACACACAACCGCACCACCACCCACACGCCGCCGCCAACAACTCCTGGTTCCTCCAACAATCTGCACGGTATGTCAGACCAGGATATTCCGTAAGGTGACATCAGTCAAGTGCAACACCTGCCTTGGCTGGTGCCACTTTAGGGCATGCTCAGGTCTGCGCACCACGCGAGATTGGACGAGGAACTTCGAGGGCCCGTGTTGCGCTGCTCGGTCGCAGACCTCAACTGCGACGCCTCCCGCTACCACCACAGGGCGGCAACCACCTCAGCAGCGCACACAGCCAACTGCGGCACGACCACACACGTCCCTCACACCCCGCATCACCACACGTCTCCCGAACCACATGAAGCTCCTTCAATTTAACTGTAACGGGCTTCAGAGCAAGATCGAGGAGATAACCGTCTTCATGGGAAGGCATGGCATATTGATAGCTGCGATCCAAGAGACGAGGTTGCACAGCAATTCAACACTGTTGAATTGTGCCGGGTACAACGTGCACCGTCGAGATCGCGAGCGGGATAATGGTGTTGGCTTAGCGTTCATCATGCACCACACCATGCAGTATCGTCTTATCGAAGCAGACATCGACCGCAGGGATACCACCCTAGAATGTCAGGGCATTGCTATCGGGTCAGGCGATGTTGAGCTCGAAATATTTAACGTTTATATACCCAATGTCACCTGCTGCCCGGCAGGATATCACCTTGATATAGGTGCGCTCCTCAGAGGTGAAAACCGTATGGTAGTAGGCGACTTTAATGCGCACCACGATCTTTGGCACTCAAGCCTGTCAAACGATCGTAGGGGAACTGACTTCGCTAGGGACACGAATTTCGATACGATACGATACCATATCGATACTTTTGGCATTCGATACCGCTATTTTCTACTCGATAGTTTTAAAACGGTATTTTTTGGAATCGAGTACCAGAACCCTAGTATCGCATCGAATGTCATAAACTCACATTACAAGAATAATGTTATTAACAGCTCAACCTAATATTACAGGCGAGAGTTTTTCTACGCACGCACGCAAGTTTTTCTCATTTGATAAACCGAAATCAATTTGCGTGCGTGACTTCTCAGAGTTGCATTTCTGTCAAATTTAGAGAAGTTTGCTGAGAAAAATTTGAGTCCATAGTCGCGCCAAAATGCCAATTGAGCATAAACCTCAAATCGAAATGTCACGCAAGACAAATCTTGGAATTTGGGTAAGCTTTTTACGCACGCATATAAGGTTGGCCTGTAACAATTCTTCCCGATATAAATTGGGCTTTAAGAGGAGAAATCTGAACTATAGTTAGGATTGCATGCGGTTGGATTTGAACCCGCGGCCTCGGTGTTTTAAGTCAACACCTCAATCTCTACGTTTTAAAATAATAATAAAGTCCGGCGCTTGCACAATATGTTAGTGGTTGGCCGAACTTCTCCTCCGATTTGTCGCGTGCGCCTTAATGTTGTGGCACAAAGGAGGATCCTTCAGCTTTATGTCGACTCTGAACGGCGATTGTATTTTATGGCAAGCTGTTTTTCATTTTCAAGGCTTGCGCACTTTTATCCACTGCATCACAGCGGCCTATATGCGAGACCTATATTCAGATAAATTTCTTGGTTTTTGGTAGCGATATCTGGAATATCGAGTTTTTTTATTCCGATATTAATGGGTACCCGATATTTTTAAAGCGATGCTTTAAATGAGTACCATATCGATACTTTCGGTTCGATATCGTTCCCTAGACTTGGCTGAGCAGATAGACGATAGACATTCTGCACAATGAACGGCGACGCACCCACCAGGATTATGGGCAGCTGCTGCAGCTCGCCAGACATAAAAATAGTCAGCGCTGGTCTGATAAACAGCATATCATGGCGACCTATGCTGACTTTGGCATCAGACCATCTGCCCATAGTCATCTCGATCGATGAACCAACCGACTTTGCTTCCGCGCAGCACCGAACATGTATCAACTTTTCTAAAGCTGATTGGAAAGGCTTCACGGAATTTACTGAAAACACCTTCGCTGCTCTCCCCACACCAACCGATGTCCACCTTGGTGAACGTAAGTTCCGCAGGGCTGTCACCGCTGCTGCAGCTCGCTTCGTACCGGCAGAATGTATCACCGACCCACATCCAAATTTCCCTGCTGAAGCGGCTGTTCTAGCCGAAGAGCGTGATAGCCTTCGTCAGGCCGATCCGGAGATGCCCCGTATCAGGGATCTCAACGCGGAGATTCGGCAACTAGTAAACGTACACAAGCGGAAGAAGTGGGAAGAGCATCTGAAGACCTGTATCTTCACCTCTGGTGTGAGTAAGCTTTGGTCAACCGTGAGGTCACTGTCCAATCCGACAAAGCACGACGACAGAGTCGAAATTTCTTTCGGCGACCATGCTTCGTCGGACCCGGAGCAATGCGCGAGCTATTTTAGCCGGCAGTTCATACTGCATCCTCCGGTGGACAAAGCCAAGCGTCGAGTGACCAGAAGGCTGCACAAACTGCCAACAACCTGTGCCCCCCTTGCCTTCACTTGCGGTGAAGTTCAGGTGGCCATTGGGAAGGCGAAAGCCTCCAAAGCCATGGGTCCCGACGGAATATGCATGCTGATGCGGAAAAATTTGGGTCCTGCGGGGGTAGCGTACCTAACGGAGGTCCTCAATTTGTCTATGGACACTCTCATCATCCCAGACATCTGGAAGGTGGGGAGAGGGGTCCCACTGCTCAAACCGGGGAAACCTGCCAACATAGGAGATTCTTATCGGCCGATAACACTCCTTTCCCCGGTAGCGAAGACACTCGAGGCCTTGCTGCTCCCGTATTTCACAAACCACTTGACCCCAGCGAAGCATCAGCATGGTTTCCGTAAAGTGCACAGTACAACAACAGCACTTAACGCCATAAACACTCAGATAACTCGTGGCCTTAACCGTAAACGTCCCTGTGAGAGAACGATTCTAGTAGCGTTGGACCTGACAAAGGCTTTTGACACTGTCAGCCATTCCACGCAACTAGAAGATATAGAGGCTTCCTCTCTCCCACAGAGGCTCAAACGGTGGTCGGCAAATTATCTGAGTGGTCGACACTCGTCGGTAATGTTTAGAGACAAATCAAGCAAACGCAGAAAAATAAAACAGGGGGTTAAACAGGGTGGTGTCCTTTCCCCGCTACTGTTTAACTTTTACATTTCAAAGCTCCCTCAACCACCAGAGGGAGTCTCGATTGTCTCTTACGCCGAAGATTACTCGATCATGGCGACTGGGAATGGAATTGATGACCTGTGTTCGAAAGTAAACGGGTATCTCTCTGAACATTCTCGCTTCTTCACTGCAAAGTGTCTAGCCCTCTCCCCTACGAAATCCTCTGCGACCCTGTTCACAACCTGGGCGAAGGAGGTCAGGCTATCGCTAGGAATTCACGTCGATGACACACCAATTCCGCCGGTGAATAATCGGAGTAACATTCGACAGCCTGCTCTATTTCTCTGCGCACGCAACCGCTATTGTCAATGAAGTACAGAGAAGCAACAAGGTCCTCAAGCCGCTAGCCGGCAGCACTTGGGACAAAGACAAAGAAACGTTGCTGGCAACATACAAGGCAATAGGCCGGCCGGTTTTAAACTACGCAGCACCAGTGTGGTCGCCGGAGACTAGTAGGACGCAGTGGATGAAGCTACAGACGGTACAAAACACAGCACTTAGGACAGCGAACGGATGCCTCCTGATGTCACCAGAACACCACCTCCACGATGAGGCGAAAATGCTCCCAATTAGGGAGCACAACACGATGCTCTGCAACCAGTTTCTGGTTGGGAGCCAGAGATGTGGCCACCCAAATAGACAGCTGCTTGAAGAGGAGCCCTCGCCGAGGCACTTCAGGAGGCATCTATATGAACTGACGGACGAAGTCCAGAGGTTCATTAAGCAGCCTCTAGACCCGTGAGCTTACAGACAGGCCCTGAACGGCATTCACACGACTCGAAACATCTCTTCGCATGCCCGGAAAACCCCACAACCCTAACGGCGTCGTCCCTGTGGACCGACCCCATAGAGGCTGCACGCTTCTTGGGGCTGCCGTTAGTGGAACTCGCGAACAACGACTGAGATATCAACCGGTCTGGGCGGGGTTGTTGTAGCCGCTACAACAACAACAACAACAGGTAATGGTCATAAAAAAATTCGGAGGAAGAAAGTTTATCATTGAGCCACGTTTCAGTGATAGCTAATATATCGTACTCATGCAAAGCTGGTTCGCGATAAAATTGAGTGGTTTTAGTTCGCATACCACTCACATTTTGGTAGTACAATGAAAACAGATTACATTTATCATCGATATGAGATGAGTTAAAATTGTCTACGGGCCTTGCCTGGCAACTCCCGCTTTGAGAAAAAAAACGAAAAGGCGGCACTCTAACGTCAGCCGGCCATATATCGTACAGCAACTTCAACTTCAGTATTGATATTGGATCCAACAACTGTATATAATTTGCTCCCACCACTATTGTCATTGAAGTTTCTAGCTGAGGGACAGTGTAATTGAGTTGGAACCGAAGCAATAACAGCATTAGTGATCGTTTGTTTAGAATTGTCGGTAGGCAGCGAAGTATCAGCACATATCACGTTGTCAGAGGTAACACCAGCATCATTAGTAGAAAAACAAGCTTGTAGCGAAGTATCATTGCACAAGTCGACATACACAGCACCAGTAGCTGCAGGTACTTTAGAATGAGAGGGAGTAATTTCCGAAGCTTCATCCAATACATTATCGCTGCCAATCTGGCTTTCGGCATTATCAAACACATCTGAAGTGCATATAGAAGAGCAAGATTTGCTCTTTTTATGTTGACTTGCAAGCTGTGCGGCATTTCTATTAGACTTCTGCATGTTGTTAGGTAACAGTTGACTATGACGAGAATTAGGTGACAAATTTGCAATGCGTTTAAGTGCAGGCTGCAAAAGAGCGGCCTGTTTGATGAAATATTTTGCCTATTAACAGAAGATGAAAAAAGTTTAGGATTCCGGTTATTGACCTTTGCTTTAGAGCGCGTTTGCTGGATATTGTTATTATTTGCACACTCAGTGTTATTGTTGTCTTTATTCATATTTGCACACTCAAAGTTATTGTTGTTTTTAATAATATTTGCACACTGTGTTGTTGTTGTTTTTATTAATATTATCGGAATCTAATTTTGTATACATACGAGAACTGTCAATAGAGTTAAGAAACTCAGCAAGCCCATTTAAGTTTAATAAAGTTTCATTTATTTTAACTTGACTAAGTACTGACAGTTGGTTGACATAATTATTGCACTTAAAGAAAATGTTTTTGTTGTTTTTAAGTAAGTTTATGCAGCTCATATTAAGTTTTGAACATTTGGCAAGCACTTTTATCTGGCAATTATCACAAGCAATGAAGTTATCTCCCAAGCACTTGGAATCGCAATTCGTGGCAAAATATGTAAAAAGCCTCTTAAGATTATAGGTAGCAGATTTAACTATTGAATTAG